>NC_089272.1:26245279-26545279 GCF_963678975.1 Dysidea avara | reverse complement strand
GACAATATAAATAATATTATATACATGTTGTCATAAAAATATTACAGATACTGTATGTACGTATGCATTTACTTATTACAATTTGGGATATATACATACCTGGTTCTTGGCAGCACATTGCAATGTATTTACGTATAATGCATTGTCCTACCCACCCCCTTGGGCATAATATGGGCACACCTGAATGTCAAACATCCCACAGTAGGGCAAACCTAGTAGATCAAATTCCCACCTTGTAACATGAGGATTTGACTTTATATAAAAGGTAGCAGCAAAAACACTTTGGCACCAAATTAATGATTGTCAAATGTTCCATGGTGGCACAATGGCTTCGTGTCAATTACCCTCACCTATTCCCAAGGGGGCAGTGGCACAATATATTGATAGGTACATACAGTATCAGTTAGCCACATAGATAGCTCCTCGAATTAATAATTGGACGGGGTAATATGAGGAATTGGAAGATTATGCCAACTTGAAAAATATTTGATCGGTTTATAGTTATTCCATTTAGCAACAATAATTGGCACTGTAGTTTCTTAGGTATTGTTCTGTACATCATCAGCCACATTGTTGTGCATTTTTATGTCATTGTACAGTGATATTTAGAACTGCACCTGTCTATTACAGTACAATAATATTATATGATCTTATAACGATATCCACCTGACATGGATTTGTCCAACTGTTGTGCACGGAAAATGTGCAGTAGTTAGTCTCAACCCTTCCCTTAGGCATACCTTATACTAGTTTTGGGTGATCAGTATGATTTTTGTTATCGTTAGATTTTGCCGATATTGAAAGTATCAATACAATTCTCAGAATTCAATATTTCAATACAATATATGACATGATCTGCATTATCTTCAAAAATGTGCTTGAGCAGGTTGCTGTTTAATAGTTTAGTGCTCCTTGGCACTTTGTTTTTCTCTTAGTGATCATGAATCATTATGTTAATTTACTTTTCCATTAGCTAGCTACCTGTACATTCTTCAAACCACTTTCTCTGTATGTGGGCAAGAAATATTCCTATTGTAAATAAAGCCATAAATACCACCTATCATTTTTACTATGAAAAACAGCAATTGTGACCCAGTATGAGAAAACTGGTCTTATCGCCCATGTCAGCGGATTTGATTTTTCATCCAGGACACAAAGCTACATAAATAAACTATCTAATTCCACAATCAAAATCAGCTAGACTTCTGTGGTCTGGTATTGCTGGCTGCTTCTGTATGTGCGGTGTGGGGCCTTAATGGAGCTCTGGTAAGCCTGAGGATGACTGTATGTAGCTCTGTGGTGTTGAATAAGTACCTCTGCTGTGAATTTCCTTTCATTTTAGCCAATTTTAAGACCTCAGTGACCCAAAACGTGGCCTAATTCATCCCTACGCTTTCCTTTTCAATTTTTGAACACCATCTTGCCTGCCTTCCAGGTCCCCCTCCTCCCACCCATTTTGCAGCTCGCCTGATACAGTCCACCTTGGTTTAAAAACTATCTAAAATGGTGGAAAAATTAGTTGTTGGCTACTTGTACAGTGGATGCTGTGGAAGATAAGGAATTGGTGCATAAAACGTGTAAAAATTTGGTATACATAGCTTCAACCATTGGCGAGCTACAACACACTAAATACTTAAAACCGGCGTTTCTCGATACTTTTAAGTAGGCCGGTTTTCCCAGACTAGGTCACAATTTACACATGCACATTAATAATGTTGTAATAGCTATCACATCATAAAGTATCAATATCGTACATTCATTTAGTGAATATCATATTAGTATTGTATTGGTTTGACAATCTTGGTGTCACTCATCACTATTGGGTACAAATGTATGGAATTGCTGCTGTGGGATAAAATATCTGTATTTACTTAGCTACTGTAATCTCCTGTTGAATGACCATTACTCATTACTGAGGTCATTACATAATTATGCTTAGTGGTCACACAAACATCAGATTTTTATTAGCCATTATTAAGGGTGTTCTGTACAGTTTGCGCAAGGCTTCCCAAGTCACATGGCAAAACACGTGATCTTTTACGTAAATAGAAATATTATCGTCATTAATAGTCTGTGGCTTATTACTGAAGTTTTAGCACCTATCTCGTTAGGAAAAAGGCACACCCTTGCTATTCTACATCCTTATGTTTAAAATAGAACTAATCTGTCATTTTTTACCCAAAAGGCATGAAAATTTTGGATGAGATGCTGTAGTAATTTTGCTAAAAGAGTGCTTGCAGTTGTTTGATAGCAACTTCGGGTGACAAATAGCATGGAAGTGAAAAGAAAGATTGATGGCAGTGTCAAACTGGAAGTTGAGTATCTGATGATTGAGAAGCTAAAAGACAAAAAAATAAAAGCGCACAATAGCTTGTACCATTTTATATACTGTATTATGAAAGTATCAAGGCTCTAGTGTATAAACTGTAAGACTAGTTCTAGTTTAAAGGGAAAAATTATAACTCGCATTCTACAGCAAATTAGCAGTTGGGTTTGGACTAAAGTGTGCTCAAGTGTTAGCTTATATACAGTAAGAAAGTACAGTATATTTGCCCAAACTAGGGTCCGCAAAGTGAAATTTCAACCTCCGAGAATCAACTACCAAACCACCCACAAATGCTAGACTAGGTACCACTTAGAAAATTCCAGATTGGCGTTATTTTTCATTAACGTCTTGTCGTGCAAATCGGCGAATATGCTTACAAATTACGAGATTTTTTGCTATATCTTCAAGGAAATGTATTTTAAAGCTACAATATGTGCTCTCAACCTTTCTTACTAACTGTACTCTAAACTAAAACCATCAGTGGCTACATTGTCTGGAGCAATTTCCAGCCGTAGCATCGCGAAAATGAAATTTCGGACTCAAAAAAAGTTTCGATGCCACTGGAGCACACAATAGCGATGCCAAAGTAACCCTCCCAGGTAAAACTGGTCTGGCATGGGTCCAACTACTACCACACGAAATACAATCGAATTCCAAAATTGTTTGCCATCTGGCTGAGCTCGACGGCTGTCAAAAATTCGTCAAAAATACCGATTTTATTCACTGACGGGAACTTTTGCTAGCCAGATGTGCTAGTTTATTTCTCAAAAACTTACTAGACCCATAACCAGTAGCTTTCATTCATAGGGCTGGTCTGGCAACTCTTCTAGTGACCTCAAAAACCGCCAAATGCCGATATCCACGAATTTTGTCGATGTTGACCAATTTACAATGCGTTAAAGAAATCTTGTACACCAAACGTGATGCTTTGCCTCTCTAAAGTCATGCTGCATCCTTGTTTAGTTATATTCATCCATAGGGTGACACTGGTGACTCTCTAATCGAGGCCAAAATCCATCAAAATGCCCATCTCACCATTTGTCATCAGTTTTAGGAAGTTTTACATGTCAAACATGTTGGTTTACCTCTCTACATCCTTGCTGGACCATTCAATCACCTTCGTCTGTGTAGGCAGCTTTCTTCAGTCTCTTGAAAACGCCAGAGCACGCCAATTGGGTGCAACCATCAACACCAGTTAATGCTTAGCTATTTTGTTTCATTGGTTCCACGAAAGAATGACAGGAAAACCAGCAGAAATGCAATAGAGCGCAAATGGAGTTAATTTAGCTCTAAATATTGTACTCTACATGTTATTACAAATGATTACCGAAATGCAAATGCCGATTATCAAAAACCACAATCGAAATTTCCATTCGTGTAGAGTCCCGAAGGTGGATATTTAGAACTAGACTAACTCCAGTTGGGTTATTTAATATTTCTGCTGGATTTTCGTGGAATCAATGAAACAAAATAAGCAGTAAGTGGTGTTGATGGTTGCGCCACGGCGCAATTGGCTTGCTCTGGCATTTTCAAGAGACTGAACTGAGAAAGGTGCCTACACAGATGAAGGTGATTGAAACGTCCTGTAAAGATGTAGAGAGGCAAACCAGCATGTTTGACTTGTAAAACTTCCTAAAACTGATGACAAATGGTGAGATGGGCATTTTGATGGATTTTGGCCTCGATAAGAGAGCCGCCATTACCACCCTATGGACGAATATAACTAAACAAGGATGCAGCATGACTTTAGAGAGGCAAAGCATCACGTTGGTGTGCAAAATTTCTTTAACGCATTGTAAATTGGTCGATATCGACAAAATTCGTGGATATTGGCATTTGGCGGTTTTTGAGGTCGCTTGAAGAGCTGTCATGCAGACCAATCCTATGAATGAAAGCTCCAGGCTATGGGTTTAGCAAGCTTTTGAGAAGTAAACTAGCACATCTGGCTAGCAAAAGTTCCCGTCAGTGAATAAAATCGGCATTTTTAACGAATCTTTGACAGCCGTCGTGCTCAGCCAGATGGCAAAAAATTTTGGAATTCAATGATATTTGGTGTGGTAGTAGTTGGACTCATGCCACACCAGTTTGACCTGAGAGGGTTACTTTGGCATCACTACTATGTGCTCCAGTGACATCGAAACTTTTTTCGAGTCCAAAATTTCATTTTCGCGATGCTGCGGCTGGAAATTGCTCCAGACAATGCAGCCACTGATGGTTTTAGTTTAGAGTACAGTTAGTAAGAAAGGTTGAGAGCGCGTATTGTAGCTTTAAAAGACATTTCCTTGAAGATATAGCAAAAAATCTCGTAATTTGTAAGCATATTCGCCGATTTGCATGACAATACGCTAATGAAAAATAACGCCAATCTGGCATTTTCTAAGTGGTACCTAGCCTAGCATTTGTGGGTGGTTTGGTAGTTGATTCTCGGAGGTCGAAATTTCATGTTGCGGACCCTACCCAAACCATTTGTGAGTTACTGTATGGTAATTTCATGGGGACCGTACGTGAACTGTACAGAACACCCTTAACTGGCTACCTATTGTACTTTTTCACTGTAATTTATCTCCTTGCCACGCCCACCTTATGGTCTCCCTGTTGTGGTTGCACCGTGTGCCGAAAACACACCATCTTTTTAGTTAATGACTTAATGCATAGTACAGTAGCTATTACGTATAACTACACATTTATTTGATGGTTTATTTTCTCTCCGGATAAGTGCACCTTCAGAAAACTCTGGTTAGATTACCACGACATGTATACGTATACAGTCATTGTATCAGTGCCGGCGCCGTGCAGGTCGCCCGGCTGTTTCCGGCAGTACAATCTAATACACGTAACTCACGGTACTGAGCTGAAGCCCTTCAGTTCTCTTTAACTCCAAATATTATCTGACTGGTTACTGTTTATTTGTTTACAATTAGTCACGCATGAAAACCACACCTCCATCAGCCCACGTTCGGGAAAGCGACGACCGCAAACCCGGAAAGTGGTCACGCCGGCACATGGAAAACAACCACACAAAGTCAGGAAAGTACCGAATTCGGACGTCAAGTTTTCGTTGGGTGGCCAAAGAAATACCCACCTTTTCATAGACTGAAAAGCCATTGATTCCCTGTGCCACAGGCTAGTTTGTTGCCTTCCAATGCATGCAGGTCCCTACAGAGTTATTTCATCGCGTGAGCATTATCACGTGATTAAGTCAGGTCGTCCCGAATCCGCCTATACTATGTACAGGTTATGATTATGATTATGATTATGATTATGATTATGATTATGATTATGATTATGATTAGATACTGGAAAGACAGCACTCAGTGCTGGTTACATCCAGGAGGGGGGGGGGGGGGGGACCCTCAAAACAAAAAGGGGGTTAATTACAACAAATCTAGTCCAAAAATACAATTATTAAACTGTTCTAGTGACTCTGTATCGATGATGTGATTAGGGAGGTTATTCCATTGCTTGATAGTTCCTGGAAAGTAACTCTGTTGGTAAGCAAGTGTTCTAGTTGGAGGAATTATATATCTGTATTGGTGATGCAATCTAGTTGGATATGAAGTAGGCTTGAAATACTCAGGGAGCTGGATAGATGGCAAAGCGTGATGTAATACTCTATATAGTAAGTTCAAACGATCAATACATCTTCTGCTCTGTAGGCTCTTCCAATGCAGTTGATCCAACAGGTAAGTGACACTACTCATTGGATTGTAATCCGATGCTACCCATCTTGCAGCACGACGTTGTACCTTCAGGTGTTCTGCGAATCTGCTTATGTCGACTTCTTCGTCACTGACAATGGTGCCTCAAATGTCTTCGTATTTCGAAGGATTGCTCGAAGAAGACGAGAGACGTTATAAATCGAAGATTGAGTTAATTAATGGGAATGATCCATTCGGGAAGTAGTCTCACGTGGCCAGACCCTTTCCGCGCAGCCACTTATCGATTGGAAATTATAAGCGCCGCGTTACAAGGCGCTTATAATTTCCAATCGATAAGCGGCTGCGCGGAAAGGGTCTGGCCACGCGAGACTATTCGGGAAGATTGTTGGTGGGGAGCCATTTCGTGGAGTTGTGCCGGTCGACTCGTTTGATTTGGTGTCTTATCTGGTACTCAAGACTAGTTATATGACATCCGAACAATTTAAAGCACGTAAAAGCCTGGAAGCATACAACCAATTCGTGTCTGGTTGGATTAAAGACGTCTCTACAATGTGTAAAGGGGTGGCGGCGCGTCTTCGCCGCGACACCTCTATATGAATCCACTGTAACTAGACTCAATAGACTCTTAATATGATGACACACATCAAAACAACAATTCTGAGCCTAATATTACAATAACAATCCGAGTTGTGAATAATGTCCTGCCTAGTACAATCATTACATTACTAACACCTGGGACGGCATGGTCAGTCACGTGCCCCCATCTCTGGATCGCGTGACTTCCCTACAACTTCCCCCCTCTTGAGAAGCTGACCCTCAGGGAAGCTGTTTAATGTTCGACAGTATCTTGCAGGCTTCTTCACCTGACGACCACTCCTCGTAGTAGTCTCTGAAGGTAGATTAGGAATTACACTACTAAACTCAGAGTCCTGTGGTCCATCCTGTAGTGAGATCTCTTGTTCCTTCTAAGTTGTCTTTGCTTGTGCGTTCTGCCATGTCCCATCCATGGGCTAACTGTACCCAAATGTTCTCCCTTACATCTTGATAACCTCTGTAATGACACATTGATCACTTCACTATTCGGAGTGTTGATAGGAACAACAGTTGCACAAGTCGATGTCACTCCTGTTACACGGTATGGCCCTCTGAATGTGCGATCAAGCTTAAATCTAGGTTCTACCTTTAACATTGCTAGATCTCCCTCAGTGATCTTAATCTCACTAGCACTCTTATCGTACTGGACCTTCTGCCCAAACTGAGCTCTACCAATGTTCTGTTTAGCCATTTCACGTACTTGCTTCAATTCCTTAATAATTCCTTACCATACTCTGACTCTAAAGTTGGGTGTTTCATCACTGGAGCATAAAAATCCATTCCTGTCGGAATGCGACAGTCACGACCATACATTAGAAAAAACTGTGTTTCTCCTGTCGATGAGTGTGGGCTTGTCCTGTATGCCAACAACACAGCACCTAGCAGCTTGTCCCAGTTCTTACCCATCTTCTCCACTAACTTCACTAGCATCATCTTCAACGTACGATTAAAACGTTCAACCAATCCATCTGTTTGTGGGTGGCCTCCTGATGTGGGTAACTGCTTCAATCCTAGTATAGCTGCTGTATCTTGAAGTACATCCGAAAGAAACTCAGCTGCCCTATCATGTATGATTTTGGCAGGAACTCCATGCCTCCACACTAACTCTGCAAGACACTTAGATACTGTAGTGGCAGTCCTGTCCTTAACAGCAAATACCTCTGGCCACTTAGTGAGGTAGTCCTGAAAGACTAACACGTACTTATTACCATCCTCACTCACATCCATCTCCTTGAAATCCATCCCCAAGCACTCAAACGGTTCGCCAACTGGAATACACTTCAAGGGAGGCTTCTTCCGCCGTTCCTGACCCTGAGTGGAAGCACACACTACACATGATTCACACACCTTATACACAGCAGCTCTCATGCCTGGCCAATAGTAGTACTGACTGAGCCGGCAATACATCTTCTTGGGAGCAAAATGACCAGCAAACATGGCTTCATGATGCTCTGACAACACTTCCTTGTGTAGGCTTGCTGGGACTACCAGACGCTTCCTTCCAGCAGCATCACCATTCTCAAAATACAGAACTCCGTCTACAAGAAAATAACCTTTTGAGCCTGTGTCACTAGCTTCCTTGCTCGTACAGGGTCCTCTGGGAGACTCTTCTCCAAATACTGAATCAACTGATTCAACTCACTGTCACTCCTCTGTGCCTTCCTTATCTTATCCATGATCGGTTCCTCCTCAACAACTTCCATCTGTAACACTTCAGGAACCGGTGCTCGAGAGAGAGCGTCAGCTGCCCTGTTTATACTTCCAGGTTTGTGCTCTAATGTCACCTTGGGCAAGTACTGCGACAGTCGCAAATACCATCTTGCTAGGATACCCTTTGTCTGGCTCTTCAGATAAGGTATAAAAGATGATACCAGTGCCTGATGGTCTGTATAAACAGTGACTTTACTGCCTAACAAGTACACTTGAAAATGCTCTAGGGCATATACTAAAGCAGCTACTTCCAACTCACTGACACCATACTTTTGTTCTGCTTGATTAGTACATCGGCTTGCATATGTCACTGGGTGGCGTTCACCATCATCGGCCACTTGCTCAAGTACTGCCCCAAATCCCAGCTCACTAGCATCAGTCCACAAGGTAAATGGCTTATCCATATCCGGGGGACGCAATACTGGTGCAGAAACTAATCTATCCTTAATCTCGTTGAATGCTAGCTCACACTCTTGGGACCAATCAAACTTCACAAACCTTCCAGTTGACTTATCCTTTCTGGTGAGGGCTGTAAGTGGTCTTGATAGCGTTGCCATCTCTGGGATAAATCGGCGATAAAAATTAGCCAGACCCAAGAAGCTCTTCACTTCCTTAACAGTCTTCGGAACAGGAAAATTGGTGACAGCAGCTTTCTTGTTGTTGGGTCGTACTCCCTCAGGGGTCAACGTGTGCCCCAAATACTCTATCTCTGCAGTGGCAAACATACACTTAGACGGCTTTAAGCGAAGCCCAGCTTCCTTAAGTCTAACTAAAACTTCATGAACATGACTCATGTGTTCCTCCATTGTCTTAGACGCAATCAGTAAATCATCTAAGTAGACTGACACAAATGACCACTTCTCACCAGAGAACAAATGACTCATCAGCCGCTGAAACGTAGCAGGCGCGTTTGTCAATCCAAACAGCATCCGTCTATACTGAAATAAGCCCATATGGCATGTGAAAGCTGTCTTTGGCTTAGAGTCCTCGGCCATCCTTACTTGATGGTATCCTTTCATTAGGTCCAATGAGGTAAAAATCCTCGGCTTGTTCTTACCAATCATATCGATCAACTCGTTGATCCTGGGTAGGGGGTACTGATCAGTAACAGTGTTCTTATTCAGCCTTCTATAATCTACACATACACGAAGAGCACCATTCTTCTTCCTAACAAGTACTAGTGCTGATGCATAAGGGCTGCTACTGTGTTCTATACAACCAGTATGGAGTAAATTTCTCAACACTCCTGCTCCAACTCGTGTCTGAGCACATACGGAAGCCGTCTTGGGGACGTCTGTACAGGCTTAGCACTTCCTGTGTCAATGGTATGGGTCACCAAATCCGTCTCTCCAAGCTCACTATCTTGCAGAGCGAAGACATCACTCATGCCTAACAACAGTTCCTCTAGTTGCTTCCTCTCACCATCCGTATTCTGACTGCCAATCTGTAGTTGCTCCTGTAACTGTAACCTCCTCGCACTCTCATTACTAGTACTCTCCTGGATGTGCCGTACACATAAGGCTTCATCAACACTTGTGTCATTCCAGACAGGATCGTCCTCGTCAACCACAGTTCCTGGTTGTACTTCACCAACAATTTGACCTTCTTCAATGGTCTGTGACTCTAGACCCCAATTACTAATAACTACCTGTGTACTGGACTCACCTGTCCACAAGGTCTCCTCAATGTCACATTATTGCTTGGCCAGTACGTCCTCACTAGGAGTCATTACTCCAATCACTGTTGACTGTGAATCACTATCTGACTGTTGTTGAACAGTTGCTTTGACCACCTTGGTCTGTTGAGGTGCTAGATGTACTACTTGTGAGAGAGTAACACACAGTACTTTCTTACTACAAACGGTATCTCTGTCAACAGGCTCCACTACAGTACCATTAGCGTGTACCACTTGTACACCATAATCCACTGTGGCATTTGTCCCAAGTATAACTCCACAGTTTTTCACGGTCCCTTGCCAAATTGGCTTCGACGACTCAAGAACAAAACATGGTACAGTGAGAGTCTTGCCTGTCTCCTCCAACAGGATATCTAGTACAACAATACTGGTAGCACCTAACTCCTCACCTCCAGCTCCTTTGGGCTGGGATTGCACTGAGCACTTACGGGACTTCAACTTCTCTGAACCCCAATTATTCCTCTCTTCAATCTTAGGTAGCATTTCTGCTCTGATTAGTGACACTTGAGAGCCATTATCCAGTAATGCTCTGGTCTTATATCCCTCTACTACTATGTCAACCTTGTAAGTGGGGCCGGTCACACTCGTTCTAGGTGGATGACCTACATCCTCTGAGGTTAACATACGGGACCACAGATCCTCATCTGTGTCCGGAACACTATCAGTGGTAATAACCCTGCTGGCACGTCCATCAGTCTCATTAGATGGACAATTCTTTGCCATGTGGCCCTTCTTACTACACTTATAACATTTCATGTTCCTCAAAGACATCTCAATTGACCCTCTGGGATCTAGTCCCTTCTGTTCTCGGTGACTGTTGCTGCTGCTGGCTGGGGCTTTGCTGTTACCTGGTGGCTTATCCACCGGCTTCTCTATGAACTCCTTCTTTGATACACCCTTGTAGCCTACAGACTTTCTCAGTCATTGCCCTTGTTCCTCCGTTCCCTCTCCTCTATCCTTGCCTCTGCCCTCAATAAACATTGTAATAGCTCTTGAAGAGACCAGTCTTTAATCTCTCCCACCTCCTTCTGCAGGGTAACTGGTACCTTGTTCCACAATATGGATATCAAATTATTATTTGACAGCTGATCAGGAGCCATTCTCTGATAGTCTTTGAGAGCCTCTAGCAGTCCTTGGGCTGACTTAAAGTCTTGGTACTGGAGCTCATGGCATCTTAAGTAAGCCATGCGAGGGTCCATGTGCACACCATAATGACTCTTGTACGATTGTACAATTGATGTCCAGGAATCCTTCTTTTCTCTACTCAGCGTCCTCTGCCAGGTACTCTTGGCCGATCCAGTCAGAAACCATGAGAACCACTGAGCCCTCATCCCGTCAGTCCACTTGCAGTCTCCAGTAGCCTCACAAAAATCTGTTAGCCACACCTTGAAATCTTCTCTACCATCCCCAGCAAACTTGCTAACCCTGTCTCTTAACTCTTTAAATCCAGGTGGGTGCTTAAAAGCATTAGGACTCGGGGCAGCTGTATTCAAACTTAATGTTGACACTGGTGGCAGCACTGTAGAAGCTGATGTGATTGGGGTGGAGTGTAACATGGGCAACACTGTAGGAACAGTAGTGGCTGAACTGGAATGGACAGTTGGCAACACTGTAACAGGAGTGGGAACTGCTGGGAGTTTCCGTCTGGTTCCACTACTTAAAGCTGGAGCAGTCCGTGGCGTATCAACCGTCTGACCTGGTTGACGAGACAACGTGGCGCTCACAAACTCTGGCGCCGACGCACTCAGTGGCTTTGTCAGCTTCACGTCACTGTTGACGGACTCCTTCGCACGTAGTTCACTAACTACCTCGCGTACTTCACACAATTGCTCCCGCAGCTCCCCATTCTCTAATTGGAGCGCATCTCTTTCTGACGTTATGCACACTACTAACCGCTGACGTTCGTGCAACAACTGTTCATATACACTTAATTGTGTGTGCAAACCGCTGAGCGTTATCTCCGTTTCAGCCAGGCGCCGCGCGAGGGTACCTTTGCGCCTGCATGACGTGCACGTGAACATTATAGCCTTACTTGACGCAACTGACAACACAGTATACAATTCTACAGACGGACGATCGCATACTTTAATGCACTCAATTCAATTCAATTCAATTATTAGCTTTATAGTGCAATGTTACAGCTGTGTACAACAATAAAAGTGAGTTTATATACAATTGCACTAAAGGTAATCTGGTAAGTACCAGATCCCATAACTTAAATTAAGTACTTATCATTACTTATATAATTACAATTAGCTGCTGAATGCATTAAAGTTAGGTGGCTTGGGATGTTTGGAGCAGATGCTACAAGGACATGTAAAATGGAAACTATGCTGGTTGTCTGGATCGAAGTTTCTTGTAAAATGCTGCCATAGGATTTTAGTTAGTTGAAATTTAATGGTAACAAAGGGTTGAGTTAGGTCAATTACTGGCAAGCTGTTGAAGGTTCGAGGAAGTCTATTGAAGTAGAAGTTTTTTTGTTGATTAGATGATGTAAAAACATGTTCAAGTTTGTTACTGGAAGAAGACCTAGTAGAATGATGACAGAATTTGATGAAGGTCTGGATGTTGAAATGATCAGATGGATTTTGAATTGATTTTATGCTCAACGTGCTCCCACTGCTCACACAGTTCACATTGTAGAGCCTGGTCGTGATCTTGCACCTCCTCCTGACACGTGGTACAAGGAAACAACTTGCTGTGCACTGTCTCTTCATCCGTCGATGCCGTCGACATCTCCAATCAGTTACTATCTGACAATCTTCTATCTCGGTAGGACCTCCAAGTTGTTAAGGGGTGGCGGCACGTCTTCGCCGCGACACCTCTATATGAATCCACTGTAACTAGACTCAATAGACTCTTAATAAATTATGATGGCACACATCAAAACAACAATTCTGAGCCTAATATTACAATAACAATCCGAGTTGTGAATAATGTCCTGCCTAGTACAATCATTACACTACTAACACCTGGGACGGCATGGTCAGTCACGTGCCCCCATCTCTGGATCGCGTGACTTCCCTACAATGGTAAATATCTCACTACTGGCAGAGTAAGTTTCTGTGCTATACATTTATAGGCTCTATAAATTGATGTATAATGCTTGTAGGTCCGTCACTCACAAAGGATGAATGAGAAGCCTCTGAGTTGCTGGATTATTTTGAAATTATCTGGGGAAGTTTGTTGTGCCCACTGTGACTGCATGGCTGGACTGGGAGAAGCATGCAGTCATATTGTAGCCATTCTTTATTATTTGGAGGCATTAGCCAGACTGGAAGGCACGAGAACATGCACGCAGGAAGAATGCCAGTGGATAATTCCATCATGCTTAAAAAATGTTGAGTACCTTCCAATTAAGGAAATAGATTTTACGTCAGCCAAAGGAAGGAAGAGAAAGCTTGGTGAAATGATTGATGGCAATAATAATGAACAACCTGTTCCAAAGGTGGCACCACGAGGAAAGAGGTCTACTGAGACTGAACTGGCGTTACTGTTTGGTGAGTTGGGTTGTGGAGGAACAAGGCCAGGTGTTCTGTCTTTAACATCAGATCATTGTGCTGCATATGTACCTAAGCTGATGTGTGATGGTTTTCCTCAACTTTTAACGTCATTTAAACAACCACAATATGTACAGATGAACTATTTGGAATTGTTAGCACAGTGTGACTCTGCTACTTTGGATATCAGTGGAGAGATGGCAGCAAAGGTTGAACAAGCTACACGATCTCAAAGCAGTTCCAAGCTATGGTTCAAATATAGGGCAGGCCGCATTACAGCATCACGGTGAAAGCTGTTTGTCGGACGAATCCTGGAAACCCGGCTCAGTCACTGATCAAAACTATTTGTTATCTAGAGGCTTTTAGTTTTACATGTCCTGCTACTAAATGGGGCTGCAAGCATGAGAAAGATGCAAGAGATATGTATCTAAGTGCAAGTAAGGTAAAGCACAGTGAGTTATCTGTGATAGACAGTGGCTTAGTGATAAATCCAAAGTGGCCACATATTGGTGCATCACCAGATGGCATTATTAATTGCAGTTGCCATGGAAAGGGTGTTCTAGAAATCAAGTGCCCTTATTGCCATCGAGGAACAGATATACAAAGTGCACCTGACGACCGTAAATTCTGCTTGAAAAAGGTTAATGGGAAGCTATTTCTGGACCACAGCCATACCTACTATTATCAGGTACAATGCCAGCTTCATGTTTGTGATGTTTCTTATGCTGATTTTTGTGTGTGCACATTTGCAGTGGATGATGACCAAGGAGTAGGCATGCACACTGAGCGAATTTTTAAGGATACCAGTGTCTGGAATGAGTGCAAAATGGCATCAGAACAGTTTTTCAAGACCTGTCTGCTACCAGAATTAATGGGTAACTGGTACATCAGGTCCACTGTCACCACTTCTAATGATACGACCATTACTACAGATTCAGCTTCTGGCACTTCATCGGATAACAGTACTAGTGTGACCCTTGAGGGTGCTGATTCAGGCTTTACTAATCAGCTGATGTATTGTTACTGCCATCGACCTGAAGAAGACACGATGATTGCTTGTGATAACCATGACTGTCCCATTGAATGGTTTCACACTTCTTGTCTCCAATTAACTAAACTACGAAACGTAAAGCTAAGTGGTACTGTCCTGACTGCCGGATCTTACCAAGGTTCTTGAGGAAAAAAGCCAAGAAGTAGATTACCGCTATATCACCAATTTGTATCACTATTATTGTATTCTAACCAATCACCATTATTGTATTCTAAATCTTATGTACAATAAAATTAATGAATCAATGACATATGTAGAATATTGCAATGAAATACTGTCAATATGCTAAATTTCAAACTGATGGAATATAATGTTAGTAATAAATAGTCAAAAGGTACGACAGAATCACAACAGTTAGTCAGAGCACAGCATAAACGGATCATTCTATCAATAGGTGGACAGTCATCCTCTTCCCTAGTTTCCACAAATTGTATGGGCAAAGTACTCTGTAATATTGTAAATTTTTGCCGTACTAAACCAATGACCCTCTCTACATGTATTCTAACATTGGCAATTGACCTTGTCTCCTCCACTTCTAATGGAGACAGCTGACTTTTACCTTTAGCAAATGCAGGTATATGCAGTTTAGCCTGCATTAAGCCAACAGATTCTGCTATATCAAAGCCTCTGTCGGCAAGGATGATGTCTCCAGGTAAAAGTTTCTTTAAAATCCCACAATGCTCTGTAATATGTTTATCACTAGCACGGCCTCCCATGCATCTGACACAAAAGCCACGAGTGTTATACCAATCAGTACCTTTACAGTATTTCTGTGTTTATAATTCGACCATGTCGAAGCTCTTGCTTTCAAATTGGATGGTCTATCTATAAAAACTTCAAAGCAGTCAATGATAACTGCAACCTTTTTTCCGAAGCTTTCTTGAAAACAAATCAGCATGGTTTTTTGTAAGTTTTCTCGATCTGGCCAAATAATCAGGTCTTGTAGTATAATATCCATCTGCACTAGCCACCTTGAAATAATTCTTGATATAGTAGCCTTGGATACACCAAACTGATACGCTAGACCCTGTAGAGGAGTATTTGACCTAAGCTTTTGCAAGGTGCACATAAACTCCTGGAAAGGGGTCAGCTTGTTGATCCCTTCAAATGGCATTGTTTTCAGTATATGCTTAAAAATCGCTTTTAACACCTTTACATTGGGAAGTCCAGTGTAATACAGCACAAATTCATCATCTGTCACTGATTCCTCACAAAAGGGAGGTAGGTGTTCCTTTAGTTTTGTTGATAGTTCATCGATAGTTGCATGGCAAGATTTCAGCTCAGCTTTTAAGGCTTTGATTTCTTCTGAGCATTCACACTTTCCTTCAGCTCGATGTAAGATCTCTAGCTCAAAAGCTTCCTGAGACACTCTCCTTAAATCTTCGTTTACAAAGTCAGAAATAAAATGGTCCATAACATTCACAATAGATGATTCAATAGTAGTAACTTCATCAATAGTTTGTTGGACAATCTCCTGCATCAACCCACTAACCACTAAATCTACCTCTGATGAACAAATCACTTCCATTTGTTGGCTAACAATCCTGTTATTTTCTTCCCTTGCTCGTTGCTCAGCAGCTCTTCTTTTGGTACATCCATATTTGGCATTGTTACCTTCCAACTGCTGGTTTGACTGCTGTTGCTTTGAGTGGCCTAGATTGATGGAAGGGAGCCAATCTAGGCTCGTCACATCATAAAGCTTTGCTGGCTTGCCCGATTGAGTGTCTTGAACAAACTCTATAATCCGTCTTCGAATCGCTTTCAAGCATCTCCATTTCCAGCTTTAAGTCATTAAGTCTAAGTCCTTGAAATTAGGTTAGGTAATCCTAAGGCTGCAGCGCATGTTGCTGTAGACCTTCAGTGCTGGTCACTGCAAAGTGTTAATAATAAATACTTTAGGTTTAAGGAAGAAAATCCATCCCTCCTGGAGGAAGACTGAGTATGGCCCCGACTAGACATTGGGTGACCTGCAGTTCGAATCCTGGGGTTGGAGGGATTTTTTTTCCTTACTTTGGCCCCTTTTCTGTTACACATTTCCAGCTTTAAGTCATTAAGTCTAAGTCCTTGAAATTAGGTTAGGTAATCTTAAGGCTGCAGCGCATGTTGCTGTAGACCTTCAGTGCTGGTCACTGTAAAGTGTTAATAATAATAATAAAAAATAATAATCTCTACTGTTAAATCTTCCCTAGAAATGGCAGCAAGAAAACCGTCTCTTTTCTTTGTAGACAACTCCCGATCACGTTCATCATTAGTGTGAGTTATTACTGATGGTATCTTGTAGTAGGATACGTGCTTATCTCGTTCTGAACGATTATTGCAGCCAAAAATCGCACACAGCACCATTTCACGCTTGTACACAGTAATGGCGGACGTGAGGGCGACCAGAGTTAATCACGTGATATTGCTCACGCGATGAAATAACTCTTGTAACATAGTTGAACAAATAGATAGCTACAGCTACTCCGTGAAATACTTTTCATAGAAGCTTCATTGGATAGATATTCATTGATTTTTGTCAAGTGAAAATACTAGCTATATAAAAATAAAATTCATGAGGGCCACCAATAAAGTTTTGACTTTTCACAGGTTTTCAAAAATTCTCATTGGGTTTAGAAGAGCAAATCTTCCAGTAGTCTTATCTATTACAGCTGTAGCTAGTCTTGATATAGAAATCATCAGCTACAAAGGCCTACACCTAAGAATTGGTCAATTGGTCTAGGGGATTACTCCCAAGTTTACTCTGTAACAAGAGGTCACACAAGGAAATTAATTATTCAAACATCACATTAATTCGTATACAAGATCTAATTTTTATAGTAACAGAGTAATCAATGATTGGAATTCATTACCCCAATCTATTGTTGATTCTCCCTCAGTCAATGATTTTAAAACACTGCTGGACAGACACTACAGTAATTGCTTATTATTTTGATTTTGTATAGTAATTAGAATAGCTAAGTACGTAATTAATTTTTGTTTATGGATGTACAGGCATAAGCCTTTATCCTTAAAAAATACAAATACTCCATCATTGATAAAGTGCCTCCCCTTCACTGTTCAATGAAATCAATTTCTGGCCCATCAACTGTTCCTGCACCCATTAATTAACACTTTTAGCTCCATTATTATTTTCAATAAGACATTTAAATCTGGAACTGCACCAAAAAGTTGGAGCCAAAGCTGGGGACTGACATGATCCCTCATTGCAAGCTTCCACCCAATTGCTCTTAGATACACCTGTCATAGGCAAACTGTGTCACAATATTCTCAGTCAGTGGTTGAAAATGTAGTTATTTGAAACAAAATAGGGTTCTTGGTACTAGCTATAACATACACAGAAAAAAGGTTTGTTTCTGGGATGCACATTTAGCTATTCTTTATAAACTATAATGCAAGATACTCTATATAACAAAAAATCCTTTGATAACAACCTTTTGACTCTGCTTCATGCCATATTACTTTTTACTTGCTAAGAGCCAGGGGTATAGCTAGCTTTCAGGAATGCCTGGGCACAAGGTCTGACTATCCTCATACAAACTATTTACCGAGCCCATCTCTGTTGGCTCTTATAGTTTGTTACACATTTTCTTTTGAAGGTCTGCTTAAAAGTGCATAGATGTACTAAGCTAGCTACTACACTGCTGTTTGTACAGTTTGTTAGGCTAAGCTATATTTTCTGCATAAATAATTTTTATAGAAGCTAAAGCTAAACAATGACAGACTGACTTCAACAGCTCTATTGACTTCTTTTTCACCACTTCTGTCTTCTCTACTTGTATCCCCTGCATTATACAGCTCTTTAGTAACCAACATTGAGAAAATAGGAATAAACAATGATCCTCTTTAGTTTTGCCTCCATTAAGATGGGAACCACACTAGCATCCTAAAGGGCAAGGAGGTCTTTAGTAGCTAATTAAGCCAGCCACTACATGTATGAAAACCAGTTGTAAGTATTCATCTAAGTTTGTTAAATCAATTGCTCAGTCTGTCTGTGAAGGGCTAGATCATTATTCAGTGCTTCAAGAAATCAATAGAAAACTATTGCAGACTTAGACTTTACACTTTTGTCATCCAAATTCAGCAATGATTATAGAGAGACAAAACTTAGTTTGTTTTCTTTACATCATCTAACTTCAGGTTGCAAAAATTGGGAGTGCCGTTTCAGAATCATCTTGTCTGTTGCTGAAAGAATTAATGATAATATGCGACCAGCATGATATTGTATAGGAGAGGTAAGGACCTGTTAACCAGTGTCATTGTGTCAGACAATTTGCCAGTGAAAGAATTTTTGTAAAAATCGTAGGTCAATAGCATACTGAGTGATCAAGTTACAAGCAGTTAGCATCAAAGAATTGGTTGTGTGTGGAAGCCAGGTTTTGTCAAATCTGGTCACATGTATAGAAAATGTGAAGCGTATGAATAACTGGGATCAATATTAGTAAGGAAGTGACTAAGCATAAAGGATTTCAGCTGTCTTTTGATCTTACCTTTGATAGTATCCATTGAATAACTAAGATTGGCAATTTGGTAAGGCATATCCCATTCCACAGGTGACGAATTCTGCTGTTGAAAAAATAATATCAATGTCTTGTAGAGTTGTTGGATGATACACACAAGGGCTATTGCTTTAATCTGTGAGCTTTAGCAAGTTGAAAAGTTCTGGAGAAAACAATTATGTGTGATTGATAATGGAAGACTAGCTTGCAAGTTACATATTTTAATAGGTCAAGTGATATGTGAAACTGTCTGTTAGGTTCCCCCTGGAGTCCTTGTATACTAACTAACCTCAGTTAATAGTAGTGGGTGATAAGCCAATAATTTATAGAACACTTTTGTGGGCTTTGCTGAAAATGCTACACATCTATAACTGTACAGAATACTTGGAGTATGAGCAAAAACCTTATGTGTATATGTGACCGGGCCTGCAAAAACAGGGAATGTGGGCACACAGAATTTACCTTTTTTTACACTTTCACCACTCATAACGTTTTACTCCATTAAGCTATGGTAACAAAAGTTTCAGCCCTACTGAAATACATAACTGGCTTCATTGTGCAAGTTACAGAAAGCAAAGATTTTATTCGTGTACAGAAATATGGCCTGTTATGTGACGGGATGTAGTTTGTACCCACATGCCCTGTATTCACAGGCCCAGACACATATTTAGAGCATGTACATGTAGTATTTCGAGTAATGTACAGTAGCTAAAATTTGATTTTGCAGTTAAGCAAACAATTCATGCCTTCAAAATGACATCCAATGAATTTCTACAATTTTAAAATAAATTTGTTTGGTAAATTGCAAATTGTCTAGTACCAGCCTGGCTGGCTATCTGCCCAACATATATACCTTCAGTAAATCTTAGCATAAAACTGGGAGCAGTTATACAGCACTACTTTCTAGGCCTGTCAAACGTAACTCAAAATTACTTCTGGGAATTTCCCAACATGTTCACCTATTATATATGCTCTATATATGTTCCCACATTATACTTGCATTATGCTCCTAGGTTAACAAGATTTCTTGCAACTATCTTGGAATGTTTTAATTAGTGAATGCTCTATTAGAGTATTTTACTACAAAGCGACTGTTCTATTAGAGAGTATAGCTATCATTTGAGTGCTCTATTGCAGTTTCCACTGACTGCACTGCTAGGGAGTGTTGATCTGTTTCATGGAATTACACTCCATAATTTGAAATATCTACCTAATATGCTAGCATCATACTTACATAACACTCTAGCCTATTATACTTTTTATTATGCTGGCATATTTGACACACACGTACTTCTTTTACAGAAACACTTAGAATTTCCTTAAGAAACCTTTGGCATACTGATAAAAATACAATGCATGTGCTATTATTCTGCCTTTCACCTTTCTTTCCCATAGCCATCAGTTAATCATAAAGTATGGTAAGTTACGCAGTATGTGTATACACACAACACAATAACATTGCACCAAACAATTTGAATACACATGGTTAGAATACATTATGGCTTTTTGAAATTACTAGTAGATTTTGATCAGTGCAACATTGCGGTAGACTATACACTTGCAAGTTAATTAGTGATATGCATGTAAGTGTGGTTGTTTTCCAGCAAAGTTAACCAGTAGCAAAAGTTTAACTATATACTTGCACTTCCATACCAATTTTTTTGCTGTGACCAACACTGTTGTTGATTACCTACTCCACTCACAAGCACTCCCCTAAGCTATAGCTAGCTCTTGCTAAAATTAAAGCAACCACCTATATACTTATTATTATTCTGTATTACTGCTGACACTTCTGTAATTTAAGTTCATACCATGGTATACACAGAATTTAATCAGCCAGGGGGGGTTCAAAGGGTTCCATGGAACCCCCCTTTTGAAAGAGCCTCTTACTTGAGATACTCTAATAGAGCAGTCACAGTATTCCTAAGAGGAGTAATGTAGCAGGCTACGTGTGGAGTTATAAATAAGGAAACATAGTTGGTGAGGGTATCTATGGTGAGGGGCAGCTATTGTCAGCAGGTGATGACTTTTTTATTTTGGTCTTTGACTTACAGCTAGGCTGAAGTTGCAATTCCAGAATGGAACTCCTCTTTTAAAAAGTCTGGATCCGCCCCTGTTACTGCACGTGCTACTGATGCATGCTTGATAACTACACTGTACAGTATGAGCTACATAGCTATCAAAGTGTAATGTTATGTACAATCATGTGTGCATCAGAAGCTAAATGTCCACTAATTATCACCTTCCAAGCAACACTGCATAACAAATAATATGGAGCTTCACTAAGTGTAGTGCATGACAGCATGTACAATACACACAATTCAAATACTGTATAACATGTACAGGGGTATCTAATGTTAGTCAATCATTTATCACGAGCCTCAGTCCCAACTAACGTGAAGCAGAGGGATACTACTTTAGATATAGGTAACTCCACGGTCAGCATCAATACTACAGACAAGCTGAATGACAAGAAAATGGTAAACACCCAAAGCATAATATACACTGTATCTGTGAATATCAAACTTGATTGTAGTGTTCCCAGTATCACATCCATTACCATATCATGGAACAAGTATACTCCATAAGATAACCTGACTACTGGATCCCATCCAGGCCAAGAGAGAACACTGTTCACTACTCCTCCATAGCCAGTGTTACACAAAAAGATAATAATGGAGATGCCAATACTCCAAGCCAATCCTGAAAACATCAGAAAAGTTGCATTCTCCCATTTAGTAAAATGACGAGTGCCATCCAATTCCTCAACAGTTCCAAACAATGTAATCTTACACAAATATATTGCTGTTGTCCACAATAACAGGCAAAGAAGTTGCTTAACAGATTTTCCAACTGGCAAGTCAGCAATGCTGTATTTCTTGTGGAGAATGTATCCCAGTACAATACCAACCAGATATGGATTAGCTCTGTAAAATGGCTGCATGTGCAATCCTTCTATTTGCTTAAAAACTTGTGGATTAGCATGCATGGCTGCCATGTATCCATTTTGCACAGTTACTACTCCAATAGTAGTAGCAAACCCAATGACACATATACCTATGAACACTAGTCCAGCAAAACCTGAATAGTACAGTGCCAGGATGAAAATGGGGGAGAAAATAAACAGCTGCATTTCAGCACTGACGTGCCAGGTAGGTACAACACAAATGTCTGATAAATTAAGAAAGTTATTAATAAATAACAAATTGTACCACCAAGTAAATTGACAGCTGACAGGTGGTGTATGTACAACGAACCACAAAGGGCCCTGTGCCAAATGTACAACCAGTTTTAGTGTCACTATTGTAAGTAAGTAAAGCAATGGTGCCAGCCGAAAATACCGGTTGATGTAGAAGTATAAAATTCTAAACCTTTTATGTTTGTCCATGTCCCTTAATGTCAGATAAGATGACAGTGTGGCACTAATAAGAAAGAAAGTATCCGCAGCAAATGTTGTGTTCATAAATATCTGATTAATCATCCTGGAAGGAAATTTGTCCAAATAATGTGGTGTATTTTGACTCAGCTGTGGATAGTAGAAATGAGTAACAATGTACACGTGCATTCCAATTATAAACACGTTTGCAAACAATTTTAAAAATCCAAGAGCTTTAATAGATGAAGGTGATTGCTTAGTGGAGAAAAGATGAGGAATGGTTTTATATAAAGAAAATGCTGAAACAAAGTCTCTAAAAGTTGGCAGCTCATACGCTATTTGCCTTGGAGTTTCCTTTGCTTTAATAGCGACTTGGGTATCATCATTCGGTAGCACAAAGTAAGAATATAACCACCAAATCACATCTACACCTGTTCCCAATATCGTTAGTCCTAGCAGTGTTATACAAATGACAATAACCACTAGAGTTCCTGTATCATACTCCACATCAGTTTGAGGACAGAATGTAGGGGAATCACCAGTACTGGTTAACTGTATAGTAACAGTTTGTGTAGTATTACTAAATGGATTAACAGCCATGGTAGTATCACTGATAACATTCATCCTTGACAACACTAACGCAAATTCATTTGGAGAACATGTTGAAGGATAACACACTCCAACCTGAATGTTACTTGACACACTAGTATTTATTGGTATAGGACAGTCTGAAGAATAGCACACTTCATCTTGATACTCTGATGGGTTATAAAATGTAGTGATATTCATTTGCATTGTATATATACAATAGTTTGTTTCACCCACTGGTGTGTTCTTCAAATCCATACACTCGTCATAGTAACCAAGAAAGGTAGTGTGACCATATACTATACCATCACTTGGTTTACCCCAGGAGTCCCAATACTGAGCCATTAACTGGGGATGTATTGATTGCAGTGTTGATAATTTATTAATTGATATTTTGCAGCTTTCACTAATATCTACATCATATAGGAAATATTGTTCCTTGATATCAGCAAAGACACAGGTGCTGACTGCCAGAATTAAATGCAGGTGTGACACAAACATTTTCTGTAAGAAAATACATGAAATGAAATTTACAAATAGTAGTGATAGAGTACTTTGTACTATGGGCAAGATTTAGTTTTGAATTGTATGGGAATGTCAAGCAAATTACATAAACCAGATGATAATTGATGTACTGTAAGTATGCAAGTTAACAAGTGGATGACAACTGACGTTGACTGTCGATAATTGATTTTGTACACTACTGTTTTTGGCCAGATGCTACAGCTAGTACGTTGTGGACATTTCAATAGTCTATTGTCGTGTATTGCTAGTATTATAAATGGTTTGTGTACTGGTATATCATATCTTGTTCTAAACCAGAATTCCATAGGTTGGCATATATACAACACAGCCAATTAATGATTGCTAATTCGTTAATGCTCCATACACTAGCTGGCAATAATTCTTTAGAAGGAATTCAACTGGAACTATTGGATAATCTCCAGGATCTTAACTAAAATTTCATATTCACACGGAGGACATAGTAGCATAGTTATAGCTGATAAGTTAGGCGGGAGGAAATTTAGCAAATTTGCAACAATAGGATTTTGGCAAGAAAAGGCTGGGCAAATTTGTTAGTATAATATAGCTAATATATACAGAGAAATGATTTAGTTTGGCGAAATACTGCTTGCTTGCTTAATATGCCAAAATTTCCTGCTATACGGCAGTTAAAAAGGCTTACCAACTTTTGGGCTTTATTGCAAGTCATTGTTGTCTGATGACCATGTCATGGTAACGTCCAATTGTGGAAAATCAAGACACACGGTAGTGTGTCGTGCGGCCAAGAAAAGCCGGCAACCACACCGTGAGTATATTTACAGGAAGAAAGAAAACAGCCTTTTCATGCGCGCATAGCTCCATGGCCCCTTCTCCAAAGTACACCATTTTTGCATTATAGCTGTCCCCCAAGTAGGGTACACCACACAGCAAATTTGATTAAATTTGCAACTGCCATTTGCGACATACGGGCATTCAAAATTTTGTTTTAATTTCTTCGTTTTTTTCTTCTTATGCCATACGGGGCTTCACTTCGCAAAAATTGCTATAAAATGCAAATGTGTAACTTGATTTCCTCAATCTTTGGCACAAATGAAGAGCGTGTAATGGTGGATTCACATACTAAGTTTGTTGTGAATCTGAGTAATATTCAAGGAGTTATGAGCATTTATTCACGTAAAAAAGATCAAATTTCTGTCACAGCTACAGGGTAAACCAAGTATAGAAATAACTTGAAAATTGGTGTGCAGATAGGCTGATCATCGTAGCAGTGCTTTTTGATAGTTTGAATAGCAATAGAGTTACAGCGACAAAGTTATAAAGCAAAAACTAAGCAAGTATAAAATTGTGGTATCGAGATACTCTAATAGAGCAGTCACCACGGGGTAAAAAAGGTGTGCAAAAAATGTTGAAAAAAACTTACCAGGGTTCCAACCAGGGACACCTCCATACCTAACACCTGCATCCTTAACCACTGAACCACTGCTACCTTGGCTGATCACCTCACTTAATTTCTGCTTTATAAATGAAATTTCTAGTTGAAATCTGCTTATAATCAAACGTTTGTAATTTCATAGATCTACCGATAGAAGTACTAGATTGTTCTAGAACATTCTATGTATGTTCTATTAGAAGTCCTCAAAAAAATGTGCACTCTATTAGAGTATTACAATAATATTATCAAATATTGAATTAAATCATGCAATGAAATACATTTATAAGTCTGTCTTCAATGAAGAAATGTGAGTAAAAACAAACCTCTAAGTCAGCCATAGGCTAGTTTTGGGGCCTTATAAAGCACAAAAAGGAGTGAAATCCACACAAAAACAGCCAAGCTGTGAAACAATGGTGCGGCCTTAAAAAGCCTGGATGAAAAAAGTTGTGAAATCAAAGGTGGTGGCCAAGAAATGGCTGCAATGATGTTAATACTAAAAAAATTTAATAACAGCTGTGTGCATTGTTAAAATTTATTAGCATTAACATCATTGCAGCCATTTCTTGGTTGCCACCTTTGATTTCACAACTTTTTTCACCCAGGCTCTTAAAGGCCGCAACCATTTTTTCACAGCTTGGCTATTTTTGCATAGATAATATCTTATGGGGACCTTCTTATACGCTTGACAATAAAAAAATACCATGTAAAACAACTAGAAGTAACCAATCAGCCATTTGCCATGCCACGACAGATTGAGACACCTAAACCTACCATCTCTACAACACCGTCATCAAGGGGTGATTGATCTACCTATATCAAATTCTTGAGGGTATAGTAGTTATGATATGGGCATTCAATTATTTTAACTACAACAAGAGGTCATACAATGAAGTTGAACCACACAACTTTATACACAAGATCTAATTTTTATAGTAACAGAGTTGATTGCTGATTCTCCCTCAGTAAATGCATTCAAAATGCTGCTGGACAGATACTACAATAGTTGTTTACTTGATATACAACAATGCTTACCAGGATTGGAAATGGAAGTTGCACAAGTGATAATTTTATATAGAAATTATACAGTGGGCAGTAAATCCCTTTGAAGTTATCCGTGTCTCACCTTCTCTACTTCTGAGTGTGGCAGACTGCTTCATACAGTACATATAGCGGTACTTTCTCGAAAGTATTGCAATACTAGAGTATAGATAATTCCAGTATTTTAATATAGTCGCTCAGAGTTGAAACTGGAGTTGTATTGGGCCGTGTCACCCGTAATCAAGTGTACAGCTGCATTGGAACACCCCTAGATGACTAGCGAAGCTAAGGTTAGGCCATATTCAGGCTATTAGCTACAAGCTGTAGAAGTGTTTTATGCGTTATTGCAGTTGTATTTGGCAGACTGTCACTTTTTGGTAGGTTTTAAAACAAGTCACTTTGTGTTTTGGTTTCCTTTTGGTACATGCGTCACCCAGACAAAGGCCATTGGCCGTTACCATAAGAAACTCGAACGTTAACTTGAACGTCCTTATGGTAACGGCCAGCAAAACACTACTCAACAGTGTGTAAACCCACTGGTGGTTCTAGCTATATCACCATTGTCGTAATGTACTGAAGCTAGCTACTAAAAAAAAACAACTCCTGCGCTAATTAAAGGGCGAGGCACCCGTTTTCACTCTCGAGGATTCGTCCTAAATGAAACGGGATGAATTCTCGCGAGTGAAACGGGTGCTTAGTAACACTCTCGCGAGAGGATGCGTTTGAGCGTACTGTAGCTGGTTTTAGGGGGTTTCCGAAGTTCCATTTGGGGTTGGCTTACTTCAGAACAGTCATTAGGCAACTATGGTATTTAGCTATACACTGATTCTTCCTTAACTACAACTAAACCACGAAATATGCTCACCAATACTCATCAGCTATAACCGCCTTTTCCTGCAGCAAAACTTTACTGAGGACCACACCCCTAAAATTTGATTTTCTAATTAATGCCCATCATTTAGTAGGTTATTTATTTATTTATTTATTATTTGCTTTACAGCATACATACAACAAGATACGTACAGTATAAACATTAGTCCTTAAAATCTAGTGTATGCTGAAGGTCCACTGGCATCCAGTGCCAGAGGCCAGGAGTAAGTAGTTACTAAGATTAGTTATAGTTACTTATATAAAACTCATTTATAGCAAGGGTTACAGGTGATCAAAGTTGGGAGGTTTGGGGGACTTATTACAATTACAACAGGAAAAAGTGCATGCATAGTCAGGTTAATAGTTTTTTTCTAGTTTACTGCCAATTAAGTACTATATGAATAAGCAAAGAGTTGATAAGCAGAATCATAGCTAATTAGGGAGCTATAATGACTTAATGATAATTTTAATGATTTAATCAGCTCCATAAGAACTGTTTTTCAGCAATGCTCTACAAAAACATATGGTATTAGCTAGCTACAAAAGTATACAAGCTGAGCAACAAAGCAAAGCACAAGAACAAGACAAAAAACAATTAATAATAGCTACAATTGCTTAAAAGTAGATTTTAAAAGTGATATACGATCCACATCAAACTCATGGTTAAACTCATCAGGATCCTTACATGGTTAGCATCATAGGCTAGCTGCTAACCATTTAAGGATTCTGTACATTGCTATGTAGGTTGATCTGGCTACCTATCCTAGCAGACATTGATATCCATAACTAAACTTAGCTAGTACTTGGGAAGAAGGCTTTAACTCAGTATCAGATTAAGAGAAGTTTTAAGCACTAAAGTCCCATTGTATTTTACATAGAGCTTTTCTATTGTGATGTGGACAGCATTGATCTATTAACTGAACGAGTGTAAATAGATTGCATATACTACCACACATAGATAAAATGTGCCCTTTCTTAGATTCTCATAAAATTGATAAGTTATAGTCAAGACACCATTGTATTTCTGCATTGCAGAAATTCAAAAAGTGCTCAGAAGGTGATGGCACTATTTAGATGATAATCAGTAGAATGTGTAGCTATAGCAGTTTAAACATCAAGTTTCAGTAAATATTATAAAAGTAAAACCTTGCCAGCGTCAGGGGGCTACACCCCTAGGCCTCTGCATTTGAGTCCCGCTACCACTGGAAAAAACCCACAAATCCTAGTGACACACCCCCATATGGTATGAAAGCAACCACACACCTGGAAATTTAATATTTGGTAGCTGCTAACTAAAAATACAGCTAAATAGTTAAAGAATATGGCTGTTGATTGGCAGAGGCAGATCCAGGAGCTGGCAAGGGAAAGTGCATAAACAAGCTAAGTTGTACTGTAGCTAGATGATTGGGTAGAGCTGAGCATGCAGATGCTGTATTTTTGAAGCAGCAAATTATTGTCTAAATGTTAATTTTTGCCATCAGATTTCAGCCATTGCATGTCTTAAAAGAAGATAGGCTATGAATGTCTTAAACAGAATTTTAGTCAGCTCTTCTTTCGGCACCAGGCTACAGTGTGGTGGAATTCATTGTCATCTAGTTTATTTGATGATAGTGTATCACTAATTTTTATAATGGTCTGCTAAAGTACTGTACCTACAGTACATGACTCATCCTGGATTGTTAAATTATGATACTTTTACTACAGTTGTAATAGTTTTATGTGTTGGGTGTAGCTTTGTATATACTGTATAAGGTTGCTGTGCATGCAAAAATTCATAACCATTTTTTCAAACACTTTATGTAACAACCTTAAACAGGCTGTAGGACCAGGTGTCATACAGACCGTCAGCACTTGTGCTGTAAAGCCTTAATAAAAATAAATAAATAACACATTACAGATGTCCACTTACTGTACATGTTTGGATTCAGCCCCTAGTCAGCTTCCTAGCTAGGTGCTGCTTTAAAGTGCTGTGATTACACTCACAGGGTGACAGGGTGTTACAGAGGAGTGCTGTTGTGGTGACACACTAGACGTTCACTCTTACTAGTTTTCCTAAGCTTAATGGGGATAGAGCCACTTTAATCCCTTCACTTACATTGATATAGTTAGCTATTTAGAAAACACAATTGACCTGTGAAATATAGTAACTCAACAAGATTATAAGTACACTTACTTGCTTGTCTTTCTACAATTATGTAATATGCAAAAATTGATGTATTTATAATATAACTACCAAAATAAAATTGAATAGTGGGATTTTGTTTATGAGGGTGTTACAAATACACTGGTGTAACTATAACACCTCTTAAGGTGCTTGTTATTGTCAGGGGTGCTGTAATAACACCCCCTTGAAGTTTAGATAAATATAGGTGTTGTGGTACCACCTCAATTTTAACAATAATGCTATGTGTAGTACAGTACGGAAGAACAGCTTTGCCAAGTATTGTGAGTTTAAATAATTAATCAATCAATCAACACAAAATATTTTAGAATGCAAATGTTCAGCAGATAATGTCTATTATGAGCTAATAAATATAAACAGCTTAAACAATGGTGATGTACAGGTTAAATTATCAAATCCTCCAACTTTACCACTGTTTCCAACATTCTTTGGCAAGTACAAATTAAATGAACTGCCAAAACCCAAACTACCAAAGCAAAGCAATTCAGATGACTATGGCTTCCTTCCATGCTGCTTATAGTGACAGTTTGACAACTACTTTGACTTTTAGGTGAGTTTGCAATTACAGTGTAACTTGCATATTTTTATAGTTATATTTAATTGATTTTGTCCTGACAAGGTTTAGTATTTTAATCAAAAGAAGTATGATTCCTCTGGGATTTGTTCCAAATGCCCCATCCTGGATCACTGAATGTACTGAAACACAATACTGTACCCTCAGATCACTAACTGTTATATTTGAACTGCAATTGCATCATAGTGTCTTTCATGATGTACTGTATAGCCGTGCCTCAAGTATAAGTGCTATCATACATGTAAATTATGCTGTACTGCATGTATATAGTTAGTTGCTCAATATTGCACAGTAGCTGTAGTATAATGACATGGCAAGAGCTTCAATTTGTGCTTCTGAAAGAATGTCCTTTAGCAGGAATTGTAAGGAATGAACAGTTAGTCCAGTCTACCTAGCATAACTTTGTGTGTGCTTTGCATTTTGGTTTTTAAAATTGCTTACTAAATTTTGTGTAATTATAGCTTAAATCACACAATTTATAACAGTTCACTTCTGTAATGATATATATGATCATTTATTGTATGGTGTATAATTAAGTTTTAGTTATGTTGTGCTTTTGTATATATATTGCTTTGTTTTTGTACTTGTATATATGTAACTATGTGTATACTCTGGAATGAAAGAACGGCTTTGGTGGAATTCCAGAAATAAATCAAACCAAACACATTTTATTATTGTTCTTTTTCCTTTCCATGTTGACTATAGTTCTACAATTGTAGTCTTTTTAGTAGTTGCATGTTGTCCGAGGACTTCACATGCTAATTTTTTTTGTTTTAGTACTCACACTTTCTGATGGTATTAAATGGTGTTCTGTCAAGATAAAGTCCCTGTCCATTGTCATCGTCATATTATCAGGTACATAGAAGTAGCTAGTTGTTTTCAAATTTTATTTAAATAACCAGGGATGGATCCATGGAGTTTCTGAGATTTTCAGAAACTATTCACATATATTCAGACAATTAAAATTGATTTAGCATGGTTTACAAAGGTATCAAAGATTCAAATCGAAATATTCTAATAGAGCAGTCGACTACTCTAATAGAGCATTTTAAAATAGTTACTTAGTTTACCTGTACCAACACAATAAAATAGTTAAGACCTGAAATATTTCTCGGGTACATGGACCCCAAATGGCATCCATGTCTGTTGTATCCTTAAACTTCACGTAAGTTATTCAAGCCCAAACATGCCTTCAAAATGGCATCCTATGAATATATACAATTTTAAGGCCATTCAAAATTAATTATATGTTTCTAGTCCCAAAATTGACCAGGATTGTTATTTTTTTCAACTTTTGATGTGGTACACCACATTTGATATAGCAGCAGTACAGGAAAAAACAAAGTTAATGCTGTATAAGATAGGTCATCTTTCTAAGAAATATGTGTTTAAAAAGACATAAAAACCTTTCAGTAGATATAAATTATTGTTAGGCATTCCAGTATCCAAGATTTTTTAATAAAAAAATTCTCCGTATATTCCCCAATAGAACCCTGGCAGAAAATATCAACTTGTGTTAAACTTGGGATTGCTCCATCATCCAAGTTCCAATGAGGATGAAAATCACTGTGGGGTTTGTTCACACGCTGATCATCATGAAAATCTTAGTTTTATCATGCGCGTTACATATAAATAAGTAAGTTTTGTGCTGTTTTGTAATCTTTTCAAGCCTTGTAATGTATGTTTTTTATTATTATTATTTTTAATTAATTAATTTATTTATTAAGGAAGGCTTTACAGCACAAGTGCTGAAGGTCTGTAGAACACCTGGTCCTACAGCCTGTGTAAAGTTGTTACAGAAAGTGTGTTTGAAAAGGTGGAGAAGGGTGTAGAATACTTTAAAACTTAAAAAAACCTACTGTCGGGTGGAAGGTAGTCACTGGTGCTTACTTTATAAAGTGCGTAGTTACTTCTCTCGGGTCAGCAATTTTCAGCTCCAGAACAATTTTCTGAAGGCTGTGTCATCAGCTCAAAAATACAAACCACTTCAAAGTCAGCATAACAATGCCATAATTGAAACCACAACTCCACTTTAGGTATTGTTGCATCATTGTGGCACCTCCACTTTAGTTGTTTACCTTTATAAGTTGTTAACTTGATGTTTTTACTTACTTGACTTGCCTATGGGTATACACCATTGTATTGAGAAGTGTACAGTAGATGAAACATATTTGCTTACCACAAAGCATACATACAACGATCGTTGAGATCCGATACAATCTGAAGTTACTCCTAAACTTGCAGCTAGAAGCAACTGCAGTTTCAAGATAGTCCAGATTGCTAGATGGCTTCCTGATTCAATTGTGCCGTTTTCCCCTTTAAAATGTATGGGGAGCCCTGGAGAAAAAATGTACCTCTTTTCAGTTTTTAAGCACTGTGCATGCCAAAGTAGCTAATTCCAACCCAACAAACTATATATTTCTGAGATCGGCAATCAACACTCTATCTATTAAGCATATAAAAATCCCATTTTCCAAAATTTAAAAATTGGGCTGGAATGCCTATTATTGTATGGTGATTGTGCAATTCATTCAGTAAAAAATAACCAGGAAGGGAACCAGAAATATATAATTAACTTTTTGTGGCCTAAAATAAATTCTTTTTACTGACAACAGCAACAGCACTACTTCTTTCTAGGCCCGAGTCAAATTTTTCCCAAAACTTCTTACAGGAATTTTCACCTATTATGCTCTTCTGAGTGTTTCTATAATGCTCCTACTGTAGGTTAACAACATTATCATCGGACATTGCAATCAGTGACTGCTCTATTAGAGTATTTCACTAAAAGTGACTTCTACTAGAGAGTATTGATCTAAGGAGCTATGTACAATGCATTTGAGTGCTCTGTTGCAGCTTGTAGTTTCCACTGACTGCTCTATTAGGGTGTATTGATCTATTGTCATAGGCTTAAGCTCCATAATTTGAAATGTATCCACCCAATATGCTAGCATTATGCTGGAATGGCACTCTAGCCTATTATGCTGGTATATTTGATGCAAGCCTACTTCTTTCACAGAAACTCTTACAATTTCCTTAACAAACCTTTGGCATACTGATAAGCATACAATGGATGAGTTATTATTTTGTCTTTCATCTTTCTTTACCATGGCCATCAATCAAGGCATTGCACTGACAGTGTTAATCATAAAGTACGGTAAGCTACAGTATATGCATGCACACTACACAATACGTTGCACCAAAACTATTTGAATACACATGGTTTATAGAATATTAGAATACATATGGCTTTTTGAAATAGGTAGTAGATTTTGATCAGTATAACATTGTGGTAGACTATACAACTGCAAATGAATTAGTGATATGTAAGTGTGGTTGTTTTCCAGCAAAGTTAACTAATAATAAAAGTTTAACTATATACTTGCACTTCCACACCAAATTTTGCTGTGACCAACACTGTTGTTGATTAGCATACTCCAATGGGCAAAGCAAGTAGACCCTTGGGTCATTATTACCAAAAGTTCGGTCATTTGAATTACAGGTAAAACAACCAAAAATTTGAGCCATTTGTACCTATTTGAATTTACAGTGTTGATAACTATGTGCTGTGCAAAGTGTACAATCAGGTTGAATGCAGAGAAGATCACAGATCCCGGCTGCTATGGCTCCTCTGGTGCATGCCTAGACTGCATGTTACAGGGGATCAAGTCACCACTGGGTCTGGGATTTTTTTCTGCATTCTTCATGTTTCAGTAACATGTTTCAGACTCCCTGTATTCACAGGCTTTAAGCCTTCTCACAGGTCCCTAGTGGGATAGCATTTAATTAAAAAAAAAATCATACACATCAGAAGCAAAATATCCACTAAGTATCACCTACCAATCACTACTGTAAGCAATACTATGCATAACAATTATGTAGGTGTCCTAAACGTAACTATAGTGCATGTACAATACACACAATTAAAAACTGTATAACATGTACAGGGTATGTAAGTTGAGTCAGTTATTTATCACGAGCCTCAGTCCCAGCTAACTTGAAGCAGAGAGATACTATTTTAGATATAGGTAACTCCACGGTCAGTGTCAACACTACAGATAAGCTGAAGGATAAGAAAATGGTAAACACCCAAAGCATAATATACACAATATCTGTGAATATCAAACTTGATTGTAGCGTTCCCAATATCACATAGATTAACATTTCATGGAACAAGTATACTCCATAAGATAACCTGACTACTGGATCCCATCCAGGCCAAGAGAGAACACTGTTCACTACTCCTCCATAGCCAGTGTTACAGAAAAAGATAATAATGGAGATGCCAATACTCCAAGCCAATCCTGAAAACATTAAGAAAGTTGCATTCTCCCATTCAGTAAAATGACGAGTGCCATCCAATTCCTCAACAGTTCCAAACAATGAAATCTTACAAAAGTATATGGAAATTATCCACAAAAACACACATAGAAGTTGCTTAACGGATTTTCCAACTGGCAAGTCAGCAATGCTGTATTTCTTGTAGAGAATGTATCCCAGTACAATACCAACCAGATATGGATTAGCTCTGTAAAATGGCTGCATGTGCAATCCTTCTATTTGCTTAAAAACTTGTGGATTAGCATGCATGGCTGCCATGTATCCATTTTGCACAGTTACTACTCCAATAGTAGTAGCAAACCCAATGACACATATACCTATGAACACTAGTCCAGCAAAACCTGAATAGTACAGTACCAGGATGAAAATGGGAGAGAAAATAAAGAGCTGCATTTCAGCACTGACATGCCAGGTAGGTACAACACAAATGTCTGATAAATTAAGAAAGTTATTAATAAATAACAAATTGTACCACCAAGTAAATTGACAGCCAACATCTGGTGCATACCACACGGGGCCTTGTGCCAAATGTACAAAAGGTTTGAGCACTACTAGTGTAAACAAGTAAAGCAATGGTGCCAGCCGAAAATACCGGTTGATGTAGAAATACAGAAATCTAAACTTTTTATGTTTGTCCATGTCCCTAAAGGTCAGATAAGATGACAGTGTGGCACTAATAAGAAAAAAGGTGTCTGCAGCAAACGTTGTATTCATGAATATCTGATTAATCATCTTGGAAGAAAATTTATCCAAATATTGTGGTATATTTTGACTAACTTGTGGATAAAACACAAGAGCAACAATGTATACATGAGCCCCAATTATTGAAAGGTTGGAGAAAACTTTCAAAGATCCAAGTGCTTTGACAGAAGATGGCGATTGCTCGGTGCAAAAGAGATTAGGAACTGTGTTGTACAAAGAAAATGCTGAAATAAAGTCTCTAAAATTTGGCAGGTCATTCATTTCTTTCTTTAGACTGTCTTTTGATTTAGTAGTAACTTGGGTATCATCATCTGCTAGCACAAAGCAAGAATAAAACCACCAAATCAAATCTACACTAGTTCCTAATACAGTTAGTCCTAGCAATATTACACAAAGAGCAATAACCACTACAGTGCCTGTATCATACTCCACATCAGTTTGAGGACAGAATGTAGGGGAATCACCAATACTGGTTAACTGTATAGTAACAGTTTGTGTAGTATTACTAAATGGATTAACAGTCATGCTATTAACACTGATAATATTCATCCTTGACAACACTACTGCAAATTCATTTGGAGAACATGTTGAAGGATAACACACTCCAACCTGAATGTTACTTGACACACTAGTATTTATTGGTGTAGGACAGTCTGAAGAATAGCACACTTCATCTTGATACTCTGATGGGTTATAAAATGTAGTGATATTCATTTGCATTGTATATATACAATAGTTTGTTTCACCCACTGGTGTGTTCTTCAAATCCATACACTCATCATAGTAACCAAGAAAGGTAGTGTGACCATATACTATACCATCACTTGGTTTACCCCAGGAGTCCCAATACTGAACCATTAACTGGAGATGGGTTGATTGTAGTGTTGACAGCTTCTGAATTGATATTTGGCAGTTTTCACTAACATCCTGATTTAATGAGATTCCTTCTTCCATGACATTAGCAAGGACATAGTTGACAGTAAACAGTGAATGCAGAAGTAGCAGTAACATTTCTGTAAACATAAATTATAAATATACAGCTACAATTAAAACTGTAAGTATATAGAAAGATATACATGCACGTAGGTTTTGGTGCAATAAAGTTTGAGATAAAAACCAGAAACAAGACTGAAGTTGATCTGAACGAGTGCTCTATTAGAGTGTTATGGTATTAAAGAGCAAAATGAGCAATGCTAGAAGTGTAATTAGACTATCACCGTATTGTCTCGAATAGTGGCCCGGGCGTTTATTTCTTTCAAGCAACTTTCACCCAGACCTAGTGGCCTGGGTGAAAAGCTACTTCAGTGAAATAAACGTGTTAATTCGTTCATATTTGTATAATCCTGCATTTAACTATATAGCTAAAATTTAAAGTTCTAGCAGCTGGCAGTGGTGGTACAGTGGTTAGGGCTCTGCTGCATTACAAAAGTGCTCAGAAATCTCTACGATGTTTTCTTTTGTTTGTTTGATTCTTTTATTTATTTATTTATTTTTGTGAATTTTAAGCTAAAGTCACAAAAAGCATTAAGTATATTGCAAAAGAGTGCTACCCAGTAAGGTCCATAGTCCTTGATTCCTGGGCTCACTGTTCATACCTACCCGAGGCATGTTAATTACCCACAAGCAGCAATTTGCATAGAATCCACTCCTAGAGTTGTTGTTGCATGCTGTACAACATTCTGCAGGATCCCATACACAGTTGTTATGGCCAATTTCCATGTGATGCTAGTTTGGCTATGCCCACCCCTTCGCAAATAAAGGAAGAATCTGTTCACTCTTGCTAACACAGTTATTATAGTGAAACATAATTAAACAATGACATCACAATATGGCAACAAAACTATGGCACATCTAACAACCACGCAAAAAGTACAGTGAAAATAGTTTTAAAAACAGCTAACAACCAAAGATCAGGCTTGAGTCAAATATGCTCAAAATTATTTTTGCTTTTCAACTGACTGCTCTATTAAGTAGTAAAAAATTTTAATAATGGCTGTGCGCATTATTAAAATGTATTAGCATTAACATCATTGCAGCCATTTCTTGGCCATCACCTTTGATTTCACAACTTTTTTCACCCTGGCTTTCTAAGGCCGCCTCATTTTTCACAGCTTGGCTGTTTTTGTGTGGATTATTTTGCCTCTCCACTGACTGCTCTATTAAATAGTATTGAAATATTTTCAATGAATTAAGCTTCATAGTTTGAGACATCAAACTTGATGATGGCATATTTGAGTAGGCCTACCAAAGATATTTTATAGTATGTACAAGTTGAGATGGATCTTGAAAAACAGCTAAAAACGAAAATTGGATTTTTTCTCTTGAGAAATTAACATTATATTTTTAGCCAAGAAGGTGACAGTAAAGGTACCGAAAGTGGACATGTGTTGTTTGGCTCCATTACAAGTCCAGCAAAAGGTTTTAATAAACACTGTACTTTTATGGTTTCCCCATAGAAAATGTATGGTGAAACTTTAGATTGACTATTAATATTGTGTCAGGCCTTTGAACAAAAAGATTTTGAAATATTTTTAGCAGGTCAACCAGTGCTATATAGAAATGAGTCAAATTTCAAGATCATGGGTAATTGCCACAAGTTATTAAATGTTTTTGAGGATCCAGCTCAATGTGTACATACTACAGGTAGCACCATGAGTATATCAGTTCTGACTACAAGGCCCTTTACTACTTCCATCTTTTGTTCTGTTAAAGAACACAACTACATTCTTATTGCAATTTCATAATAAAATGTTGAATACTAGAGTGACCAAACCCTTCCTTTTTGCAAAAGGGTGGGTGCCATCAGACAGGAGATCACTTACACAATGCAGTGTTTTTTGCACTGCAATGGTTTCTTGACCCACAGATAGTTCTCCCCAAACACCTAGGTAGTCTACAGATGAGTTGCAGGCTCTGTTGGTATTACAATGCTTGTTGCAAAAGATTTCCGGAGATGCTATAATAGAGCAGTAAGCCACTGCAAGGAAACTGTCTCATTATGTCTCCATATGTCTGCTAGCTAACACAGTGAAAATTAGTCTCTGTGTGATGCTTTTAACAAGACTGAGACGTTTAGGACTTCGCCAATCAGCAGCAATCAACATTCACCCTGACTGCAGTGGAATGCTACACAGAATTCTTAATGTAGATATACCAGACCTTTTCCTGATGCCCATACAAAAGAAAAAAAGCAGTCTGGCTACATGAGACTAAGTCTGAAAGCATTGCCTTACAGCTTCTGAAATTTGAAAATCTTCCTGGGTAGGCATGCATCATGCCACATGCAAAATGTAAACCGCTATACAATGTGCTTCAAACTCCATGTTTAACTTTCATTGCTTTAAGATTGCCAACACTCAATATGAAAGTTACATGTACACATGGAGTGTGAAGCACATTGTATAGCTACAAAAGACAGCATTCTGCATGTGGTATGATGCGTGCCTGCCCAGGAAGATTTTCAAATTTCAGAAGCTGTAAGGCAATACTTTCAGGCTATTTTCACTGTGTTAGCTAATTGACTACAGCAGACACATAGAGACATAATGAGACAGTTTCCTTACAGTGGCTTACTACTCTATTTATATATCTCCAGCAATCGATCTATTGCAATAAACATCGCAATACCAACAGAACCTGCAACTCATCTGTAGACTACCTCAGCGTTTGGGGGGATTATCTGGGTTCTCTTCTGGATCAAGAACCACGCAAAAAAACAACACTTCGTTGTAGTATTGTGCATGTAATCTCCCAACTCCTGGTTTTACCAAGCGATCTCCCGTTCCCGCTTTGATATAGTCTAGAATCCGCTCCCCTCCCGGTTTTACCAATGACCCCCACGCATCAGCGTAGTCTACAGAGTGACCAAATGGGATGAGAGACGTCTTACTTTATTAAGATAGTAATGTAGTTGGGAAGGGATCCACAACTAAGGAAAACGAAGCCTAGGAAAAGGTGCCTGGCCATTGAGGTTACATGTAGGTTAGCTACTTACCGACACCGAATAAGAAACGGCTATACACTTCAGTTATAGTAAACACGATCACTCCAACCACGTTACAAATAGACTAGTGGAACCGCGAGTAGAGCATCTGATGATCGACACGCCACAGTCAGTCAGAAAAAATTCATTCAGCTACTGCTAACTCAATAACCGGAACCGGAATGTGGAATGGAATAAAATCATTTTCTACTCTCTGCAAAGTGCCCAGTAGGTAATGCAACTGCGTACACTCGTACACTGAAATTCAGAGCGGTAATGGACATCATATAAAGGTAGTATTTGTATGAACTTCATACTCTGAATTACGGTGAAGGTATAGCTAGAGTAATTCATCAATAACCGGACGATCCTTTTTCCGGACACCTGTAGCTGCCAAACGGATAAACCGATCAGTCTAAAATTTGGAGCGTATAAAGGTCTAGGCTAAAGTACTTCGAATATAAAATTTCAGCCCGAACGCTTGAAGCAACTAGGAATACGAAGCCAATATATCTGTCCAGAAAAGTAATCAATAACCGGACAAAGCGATCAATAATCCGGACAGTGGCAGTAAGTACAGCTCCGATTTCCGCCAAACTCTAGGGCATGTAACATCAGTCTATGGTTGTGTGTTGATAAAAATTTGGAGTCTCCGCTATGTTTGGTTTGGAAGATACGGCTCGTTGAAGTCAGCCTGTTTCGTTGACTATCATTTCCGGACACCGCTATTCTTTGGTTTTTGGGAAGCCAACGCATTTACAAGATCTCCACAGCGACTCAAATGATGGAAACAGTTGCTGTGAACATTGTGCTACTTGATCCAGGTATAGTCCGTTTTGTCTGCAGCAACTCCTTACATGCTATTAACTAATGTTTTCGTGCATATGGGTCTAGTATACAGTGCATTAACATGCCCATGTAGTCCAAATCTCTACATGTATGATGGTTTTGAGACGTCTTTTTATAGTTTAATGATATAAAGGGTACAATATAAAATAGCTTTCTTCAATTAGCAAGGGTGCTAGCTGGTTTATCCCACCATTTAAGGCATTATAGTCGAAGTGCTCAACCTTTATAAAGTGATACATCAATAACTATACAATCTTTCTCTGGACACCTGTATAGCTGTCATATGGCTGAACCAATCAGTCTGGTATTTGGACCATACAAGGTCTTGACTAAACTACTTTGAATGCAGAATATCAGCCAGAACACATTTGAAGCAGCTAGGAATGTGTCACACATACGTAATAGAAAAACAACCAATAACTGGACAAAACAATCAATAATCCAGATAGTGGCCCTGAAGTCTGTAACAAAAACGCTGATTTCCTTGAAACTCTAAGGAATGTAACATTAGTCTATGATTGTATGTTGACGAAAGTCTGGAGCCTCAACTATAAGAATGAGACATAGCACACTAAAATTAACTTGTTTCATATATATACTATTTCCGGACACTGCTATTCTTTGGAATAATGCATTTTCATGATCTCCATGGCCACCTAATCAATGTATGAACATCACAATGTCACTGAAATGCTACATGGGATATACTAACAAGCCGGCATACTTATTATTGAAGAAATTTTCAAATCCGTATGGTGCATTTGTCAGATTGTCCTATAGTGCATTAACTTGTGTGTTTATTAAATTTCTGCTCAGTGTGTTGCCTTATCGTTTAATGCGTCTTATTCCTGAGACTACAGAGCAAATGTACATGTATTTTATCCACAGCAAAACCAATTACTTGAATTACTAACAATCAATTACTTGAATTACTAATAACCAATTACTTGAACCAATTACCAACAGCAGCTCTAAAATCCTCAATGAAGTGGACTAATAAAGTCTACTGACTTATAACTACAGTCTGCTAGTAAACAAAAGGCTCTATAGTCTCAGATGGCAGATGTACACCTAGCTAATCAGGAAATTATATTTTCAATTTGACATAATTGCAGGGTCTTACAGCAACTTATATAGCATGGGCATGTGCAGCACTGTTACATTTTGATTAACTTAACACCTTTTAAGTACACACTAAATTGGATATTTGATAATTGGAAAATTATAAACTCTCCAACAAAATAATTTAAATTAATGTCTATAATTTACTACCTGATACAAAGTTCACTTTGTGAGAAAATCACTCATAATGTCACACATGAAATAATTAGCATTTTAGTGTTTAGGTGCATGATACTGTTTAGTGCAGGGTCCAGTTTTAAAAATATTTCAATTGTAATTGAAGTAATTGAGAATTGATATCATTAACAAGTAGATTTGTACCAAGAAGCTTGTTACTTAACTAATCATTGAATATTTTATGTGTCAAATGCACCCATATAGGTGATTTTCTAAAATTCAGTGACATAATGCTACAACCTTCTTTGTTAAGTTATAGTGATTATTGCACTGTCACTTATAATAACCACTGTTTTGTAAGATAGCAAAAGACAGCTACTTACAAGAACAGGTATATATATACTGTGGTGGATATCCTAAGTTGATGTGTATACATGCCGTTATAACCAAAGAAGTATATTATGCTATGAAGATGATCTTGATGAAGATGATGAAGATGATCTTAATTTAGCTCTCATAATTTCATTTCAGTGCGTAGACATCTGTACAGCTGAACCCTGCGCTATTGATAGACGGATGAAGTCGGAACTTCTACAATACCTCAACTACATGCAGTGCTCCCTCGGCTATTCACACCTCTATTATCCAAACACTTGAATAACCTAACAGTAAAAATGATTGCTCTATTAGAGTATTTTGTCCAATACGGATGTTCTATTAGAGTATTTGGACAGGGCTCTGTATATAAATGAATGGGCATTGACTATCCAAACTTTTTGATTATCTGAACATGTCTTGATACCAATGAGGTTGAATATCAAGGGAGCACTGTAGTTGCTCAGAATAAGTTAATATGGCTGGCCACTGCAGGTAGCTAGTTTACAATGGCATTAATAAATAAAGGTAGATGGTATATGATTTGACTGCAAACTATAATAACCATCATTTACACAATATGCTTTGAAGGGAAGAGATGCAATTAAGCCAGAGTCAAATATGCAGAATCAGTGAAATGGTCTATTAGGGCATTTATCTCTAAAGGGACTGTTCTAGAGTCTAGGAGGCATTTTTCTGTTGCAGTTTATTTTCCACTGATTGCTCTATTAGAGAGTATTAATCTGTGTTAATATTTGAAATATCCACATAATACACTAGAATATTTTGGCATAGCACTTATTATGCTAGCATATTTGCTGCAGGCCAAGACACAATACCTAAAATGAGATTTTTTAATAGATACCAACTTCATATTTGAAGTGTATACTTTGACCATAATGTTTAATGGTTGATTGATTATATACCTGATTGTGATCTAGTGTGGTTTGACTCTCCACAGGTTCCTTCCAACTGACACTGGCTACAAGTTTATGTACCTATTTATCCATCTATTTATCTATCTACTCTTGTGATATCTGATCTTGTCTATTAGTCAGGCCATCATTCCTCCACCCACATCATTTTTTTAGGTAGCTGCACAAAATGATAATAGATCACGTGAATTGCACTATTTCATGATAGTAGGAGGCATAGAGTGACCAAGTTTTAAGGTAAATGCATTATCACATGTGCATGGAAGCATAGCAGAAGGTTGTAAGTTCCTCCACTGTTCAACAAGGTGCATGGGTGTACAGCCCTGGCAGCCTTCAAGATCAAGATACTCTAATAGAGCAGTCAGGGACTGAAATAACTAGAGTTAAGTGTATAATTAATTATCAATATCACCTCCCACCCACATCACCGTTTGTTCACTGGGTGACAGGAAACAAGCAATATAATAATGATGGCCTTAGGTTTTCATGAATCTCCACAGGTTCTTTCCAAGTGACTGGTTGCACAGCATAACGTAAAAGCACTCCAACTAAGACCTTATGCATCCCAAATACCAGACTGATTGGTTTAGCCATTCAACAACTACAGGTGTCTGGAAAAAAGATCATCCAGTTATTGATGTATCACCTAGGGTATGACACATGAGAATTCGTTAACAAGATTCCAGATCTCAGTGAAAGGATTCCGAGATGCTTCCGAGATCCCCTGGATTCCACTGAAGCTATTAGCTACATAATATGGTAATGTAATTTTCCTTGCCACACCCATTCGCCAGCAGTTCATGTGACCAATTGTAACTTCACCCATTCTATGATGTGACAAAATGCGGAGCTTTAAAATGCGGAGCTTTACGGAGGAATGAAATTATTTTAGAGATTCTAGATTCCAAGATTCTCGAAGATTCCTAGATTCCTGACATGATCGACAAGATTCTGAATCCGGCTGTCTTACCCCTCGTGTATCACTGTATAGAGGTTGAACACTTTGACTATAATGGTGGGATAAACCAGCTAGCACCCTTGCTAATTGAAGAAAGTTATTTCATATTGTACCTTTTATATCATTAAACTATAAAAATACGTCTCAAAACCATCATACATGTAGAGATTTGGACTACATGGGCATGTTAATGCACTGTATACTAGACCCATATGCACGAAAACATTAGTTAATGGCATGTAAGGAGTTGCTGCAGACAAAACGGACTATACCTGGATCAAACAGCAGTAGCACAATGTTCACAGCAACTGTTTCCATCATTTGAGTCGCTGTGGAGATCTTGTAAATGCGTTGGCTTCCCAAAAACCAAAGAATAGCGGTGTCCGGAAATGATAGTCAACGAAACAGGCTGACTTCAACGAGCCGTATCTTCCAAACCAAACATAGCAGAGACTCCAAATTTTTATCAACACACAACCATAGACTGATGTTACATGCCCTAGAGTTTGGCGGAAATCGGAGATGTAGTTACTGAGTTCAGGGCCACTGTCCGGATTATTGATCGTTTTGTCCGGTTATTGATTGCTTTTCCGGACAGATATATTGGCTTCGTATTCCTAGTTGTTTCAAGCGTTCGGGCTGAACTTTTATATTCAAAGTACTTTAGCCTAGACCTTTATACGCTTCAAATTTTAGACTGATCGGTTTATCCGTTTGGCAGCTATAGTGCAACCGGGCATGTACTTCCAAAAAGTTAAATTTCATGTTTCTGGTTATAACTTGAGACATACACCACACATCTTAATTCTGTTTTTTGCACATGGTTATACTCATGTATCTGTACATATCTGTACACAGGTTACCATGGAAACAACCACAATTATCTCAAAAATGGTATATTTATGGTTTTTGGTTTTTTCATATCTAGTTTTATATACTTTTGAGTTTTTCAATAATTTTCTAGTAGATGAAAGGTCTCATCAAGGCCGACAATTCGTAGTACCAGATTTGTAAAAAAATGTTTTAAAAGTAAGTTATGGTGATTTTTGTGATTTTCATAGGGTTTCAAAAAAATGTATCTAGTTTCACATACTTCAAAATTTTTACATATACTCATTATTTTCTGAAAGGAGATAGACATGCCTAAAATTTGTAGTTGGGGTTTTGTAAATTTCTTTTTAGTTTTTGTTTTATGACATCGTAAAGTCAGATTATGGATTTTTCTGTGAAATTTGTTGAAAACCACAATTTATAAAAGTACGCTCTGAGACACTGCAAATATGCATAACCACAAAAAAACAAAAAAAATATGAAATACTAATGAGCAAAGCAACACATGAAAGGATAAAAACATTATAGAATGTATCTAGTGGCATATAGAAATAAATGCGTGGGCGAAGAAGTAAAATAAGTTTGGAGGTTTATGCCCGGTTGCACTATACAGGTGTCCGGGAAAAGGATCGTCCGGTTATTGATGACTTACTCTATAATGCAAATAAATTAGCTAAAGCCTCGCACTCTGATGCATGATCATTGATCATCACGAGGCCTCGCTGTTTTGAAGTTTGAATTTTTGTAATAGACTAATTAGCATGCAATTGTAAATAATCTCCATTTCTTTGTTTACTAGAGTGGTATATCCCCAGTATATGGAACAGTTGATAGCCTTGAAAAAGTACAGGGACGAGCAACAAAATGTGTACCAGGACTTGCCCATCTTCCATATGAAAGTCGTCTAGAAAAACTTAATCTCTATTCTCTATTTTGTAGACGCCAAAGAGGAGATATGATTAAAACATACAAAATATTTAATCGATACTATATCCACTTTCTTTACCTTAAACATCCAATCTTCCACCAGGGGCCACTCTCTTAAGTTATTCAAGGAAAGATCAAGATTACATATTAGGCATAACTTTTTTTCAAACAGGATTGTAAATGTTTGGAGCTCTCTACGCCAGTGTTGGGAGTAACGCGTTACTTATGTAACACGTTACGTAATATTATTACTTTTGTGGTACCTAAGTAATATAACGAAATACGCTATAAAAACAGGTAATATAACTCAAGTTACTTTACTTACAAATGTCACGCGTTACCTAAGTAATATAGCTTCTGTAACGAATCTAATATTACGTAATATTACTACTACAAGCAACGAAGTTACTAATCTCGTTAGTAATCCACTGAGTAACGCCTAGCCACAACGAAGCAATGAAGCCTACTGAATGAAGCTTATTCACCAGCTTCTTACTTATAACCAAGATTTGCACATTGTCCAACAACGCAATCATGTCACGTGATAAGGTGGTAGTTTCACACGTGACAGCTTAAGGCTGTGGACACAAAGTAATATATTATGTAATATTATTATAGTTACTTTATTTTACGGGTAATATGTAACTGTAACTAAATAGTTCAGCTGCAAGTAATATGTAATATGTAACTAGTTACTTTTAAAAAGTAACTTGCCCAACACTGTGTCTACCTGACACCATCATTTCAGCACGTACAGTAGCAACATTCAAAGAGCGACTTGATGATTGTTGGAAAAAATCAAGATATGGGCACACACAAAGGCCTGCAGCCTAGCCTGGCAATATTCATTGCCTAGGCATCTCAGCCCATTACATAATAATAAAGTTAATTAATTGTTTGTTATTTTAGTAGTTTTTCAGTAAACCTGCATTCACTAATGTTTTACTGAGAGTTTAAAACTTAGTAAAACAATTATGTTCCATATACTTAAAGGTACTGACATTTTACTATGGGTACAACTACAGTAAAGCAGCTTAACAAATTAGTAAACTAAGAACCTTCAAGCTGTGCTCTGACTGCAGTAAGCAGCAGTCACTAACTGTTAATATGTAGTTTATTGCTAGCAATGTTTGTTTACTGATTTGGCTTTAATTTAAGCACAAGTGCTGTAGGACACATGGTTCTATAGCCTGTTTAAAGATGTTACATTAAGAGTGTTTGTGTTCTCTATTGTTGGATCAGTTTAGTCTACTCTGTGAAGAGAATTACCTAAGAACTGCAACTAACAGACAACATAATATAAACCTCACTGAAAATATAAACAATAATGCTTTATACCTTACTGGTACCTATAAATGCCACTGCCCTATAATAATTACATTGAATGGTGCTCAATGCTAAGTGATAGTATTAAGAGCTATATGTGTATCGTGGGGAGTACGTTTGCAGGCTTGTCCTTTTATACAACCCAGTCTTTTGACAAAAATTGATATATGTGTGTCGTGCGGCCCAAGAAGCCGGCGTGCCACCCGTGAGTATATTAACAGGAAGAAAGAAAACGCAATTTTCACACCTATGTAGCTCTGTGATCCCTTATCCGATTGGAACCAAATTTGCTAGAGAGGTGCCGGCCAGCAAGGGGAGTCTACACACCAAATTTGAAGAAAATCGCTCCAGCCATTTCCGAGATACGAGCGAACAAAATTTCGTTTTAATTTCTTCGTTTTTTTTCTTCTACTTCTTCATTTCGCAAAATCCGCCATAAAACACGAATGCGTGCTCGGATTGGGCTGAAATTTGGCACACTTAAAGGGCTCATTAAGGCGGATCTCTGTACCAACTTTGGTAGGAATCCGATGAACATTGACGGAGTTATGACCAATTATTTGCGTAAAATAAGGTCGAAGGTCTGTCACGCCTACAGGGTAAACTCCTTTGAGGAATCAGTTGAAAACTGCTATGTAGATGGAGCAACCATCGTAGGAGTGCCTTTTTGTGGTTTGAAAGGAATCGGGATAAAGACCACGGAGATATGACACAAAACCCGACCTGTGTCAAAATTACGCGATCGATTTTTATGAATAAAAATACTATTAGTTTTCGTGTCTATCAGGCAAACCGCTTAGAGCAATGAGCTGAAAATCAGTATGTAGCTGGAATAATCATCATACAAAGTCCTTGCAGTAGTACAGAAGAATCGGATTACAAACCACTGAGTTATGATTCGAAAGGCAACTACGTGTAGCAAATGCGAGATCGAGATACTCTAATAGAACAGTCACCCTAATAGAGCATTCAGCTACGTTTATAACTTACTCCATTACAGAATTATATTACATTGCAGGATATTCTGTACGGAATTCAGCTACAAACAGTTAATCTGATAGACAATTCAGCTACATGCAAGTCACCCTGTAGAGAGTTCATCTAGAAACAAGTCACCCTGTATCAGCTAGAAGAAGTCACCTTGTAGAGAGTTCAGCTACAAAGAAACCATCATGTAGAGAGTTCAGCTGCAAACCAATCACAACTCAGCTACAAACAAACATGCCCTGTAAAAAGATCAGCTAGAAGAAGTTACCTTGTAGAGAGTTCAGCTACAAAGAAATCACCATGTAGAGAGTTAAGCTGCAATCAAATCACCCAGTAGAAAGTTCAGCTATGAACAGATCACCCTGTTGAGAGTTCAGTTAGGAAAAAGTAATCCTGTAGAGAGATCAGCTAGAAGTATCACCTTGTAGAAAGTTCAGCTACAAACAAATCATCTGTAGAGAGTTCAGCTACAAACAAATCACCCTGCAGAGAGATCAGCTAGAAGAAGTCACCTTGTAGAGAGTTCAGCTATAAAGAAACCACCATGTAGACAGTTCAGCTGCAAACATATCCCCTGTAGAGAGTTCAGCTAGAAACAAGTCACCCTGTAGAGAGATCAGCTAGAAACAAGTCATCCTGTAGAGAGTTCAGCTGCAAACAAATCACCCTGTAGAGAACTCAGCTACGAACAAATCGCCCTGTAGAAAGATCAGCTAGAAGAAGTTACTATGTAGGGAGTTCAGCTATGAACAGATCACCCTGTAGAGAGTTCAGTTACAAAGAAACCACCATGTAGAGTGTTCAGCTGCAAACAAATCAATCACTCTGTAGAGAGTTCAGCTAGAAGAAGTCACCTTGTAGAGAGTTCAGCTGCAAATAAATCACCCTGTAGAGAATTCAGCTACAAACAAATCACCCTGTAGAAAGATCAGCTAGAAGAAGTTACCTTGTAGAGAGTTCAGCTACAAAGAAACCACCATGTAGAGTGTTCAGCTGCAAACAAATCCCCTGTAGAGAGTTCAGCTAGAAACAAGTCACCTTGTAGAGAGATCAGCTAGAAACAAGTCACCCTGTAGAGAGTTCAGCTAGAAGAAGTCACATTGTAGAGAGTTCAGCTACAAATAAATCACCCTGTAGAGAATTCAGCTACAAACAAATCACCCTGTAGAAAGATCAGCTAGAAGAAGTTACCTTGTAGAGAGTTCAGCTACAAAGAAACTACCATGTAGAGAGTTCAGCTGCAAACAAATCACCCTGTAGAGAATTCAACTACAAACAGATAGCCCTGCAGAGAGTTCAACTATAGTCAAGTCACCCTGTAGAGAGAATCCTATAAAGAGCTCATCTACATACAAGCAGATCACCCTGTAGAGAGTTCAGCTACATTTCAAGTCACCCAGTAGAGAGATCAGCTGCAAATTATCCTGTGGGGATTAATTGACATGTAATAAATATATGCTCTCTTTTTATATTATGAACTCTTGATATATGCATTATATATATATAATTTGTACATTTACTGATAAAATCAGAATGAGTTAAAGTGTTTATAAAATCTGCTTCATCTTTTTCTTTTTCCTGTGGTAAAGAAAAATATATAGGTTAAAAAGCCCCAAAGCTGGCCATAGGCCATCTTTGGGGTATACAAATACAAAAAGAAATGAAATCTAATCAAAAACAGCCAAGCTGTAAAAAAAGGAGTGCGGCCCTTGAAAAGGCTATGGTGAAAAAAGATGTGAAATCCAAGGTGGCGGCCAAGAAATGGCTGTGATGGTAGGTTAATGGTAAAAATTTTAATAACGACAATTCAGGTGAATTTTGTGCCAATTGACCAAGTGGCACCAAATTCACCTGAATTGTTGTTATTAAAATTTTTACCATTAACCTACCGTCACAGCCATTTCTTGGCCGCCACCTTGGATTTCACATCTTTTTTCACCATAGCCTTTTCAAGGGCCGCACTCCTTTTTTTACAGCTTGGCTGTTTTTGATTAGATATATATTATATAGACAGTTGCTCCTTTCAGACTTTGGAGGCCCTACCTAGATTTTGATATCTAGGAGATAGTTTTCAGTTTAATCTAGTGAGTTGTTAGAAGCTGAAAAGATTTCTTCAAGCTACCTGGGACAGGAATTTTACCTACTTACTTTAATTTGTTCGAAGTTGTATCTACTTCAGTTTGCAGCTGAGCCTTAAGGAACGCTGTGCCAGTCAATGAGAGAAAAGCTGCATACTATCATACTGTATAACAGTATCTAGCTACGCTTTTGACACTTTTAACACTAGCATATATAGACTATATTTTACATATGTACAGTCTATGTTTGAGTGTATGAAAAATACAGCACTCAGAGGTGTCTCAAGGCAAAAGAACACTTGGCTCCGCCTTGTGCTGTATTAGCCTCTCGACATGCTTTTGCATGTTGTATTTTCCGTACACATGTACACGTGTGGAGGTGCATTAATTATAATGCATAGTGTACATGGAATTTGATTTACAGTGCTACATATAAGTCAATCTTAATATGTAGACAAAACTTAATGCTAGCTAGGTCTTGGTTTAACATTAACCAAAACACAGTCAACCAAGGAATGGATGAAACCTGGTTTTGTCAACTTGAAGTAGCTACAATTATAAAGAACTTTAATTATCCAGTGAGTATAAAGCATATTCAGTTGGCATACCATGTCATCTGCACACCTACATGCATGTATGGTCATCATGTAGTTGCCGTACAATATCATGTAGCTACACACCCATGATATGATCCTACCATACTATGTCATCTACACACCCATTTATAAGGTTAGCATAGTTACCATGCCATGTCTCATCTACTGTACACACCCATGTACATGGTTGCTGTGTAGTTGCCATACTACTGTATATCATGTACATACATATACTGCTTCTAGTTTGTATACAGTGACACTGTGTGCAAACATGTACATGTAATGCACATAAAATGCACATACAACATGTAGTTTGGAAGCTACAGGGTATACATTTTATAAATTTGTGTTATTATTTATGCATGTGCAAGGCAAAATTATGGTCACAATGTCAAATATTGTGTGACCAAATTAATCCACTGCTCATGTGTATACCTTACATGCCACGCCTTATACACAACACTTAGAATTATAATAAAATGCAGTGCAGTGCGATTCACAGTGTAATGCTGATAGTACATACACTGAATACTGCGTATAGTAGAGTGTAAATATACAGTAGTTGCTTCACGCAATCCTACAGTATATTTGTACCTGCTAGCACATACTGGCAAAGCCATATTTGGGTAAGTAGTAAAAGTAATGCTATCTGACAATACAATGCAAAAAAAAGATAGTTACAGTACCTACAGTACATGTAACAATGTGTTTATTGCACAAAGTATTAATTTACATAATCATCCACATAATCATTATCCATTTCCATTGTGTTGGTTGTACCATATGCAGGATTTTGTTGTAGCTCCACCTCATCAAAATTGTGGTTTGTTGATGCAATTAGCTGTTTACCAGTAGTGTCTTCTAAGATCTTATCATATTTCCTCTTAACAGTGGTGTATGTCACAATAAATGTAATGATCACAGACACAATCAGTGTTAGGATGAAAGTTACTACACAAGCTATGGCGATAATTGCTCCATTGGATAGAGAATCATCATCAAAAGATGTGGTACCTATTCATTTACAGTGTTTGTATACATAATACATGTCATATACACTCAATACGGTGCAACCTTTTCCCAGTTCTATGTTCAAATAAATGGCAAAATGATTTTTCAAATACAGTGGCTGTCTTATTACAAATATATACATATTAGTTAGAATGTGTGGCCTCGGTAATTAAGTTTGTGGGTAGGTTCACCCACATTGTCCTTGGGTCTCTAAACAGTGTAGAAACCTTGCCAACCCATTCTAAGTGATTTAGAAAATTTCCTAGGTTAAGAAAGAGTGAGAGAAAGTGGCAAACTGTGCGTGCTAGCATTGGGATTTATCCTTAAGTCGAGTTGATCATACCATTGCCACTGCTCCAGCATGACATTCATAACCAATACAGTATCAAGTAGTTACAATGATGAGCTATAGGAAGACGCTTGTCTAAGTTGTCTTGTCCAGTAGCTAGAGTATAATAGTTTACAACCTTTTCTAGGCACATCAACATACAGATGCTGTATTTAAATTATGAATACCACTTTTAATAACTGAATGAAAAGTACCCCTGAGTATTGTTTAGCCCTAGTTTGTTATTAATATGACTGCTAGCTAGTATTAAAATTACATACAGTAGAGTCATGGACTTATGGTTAAGCCACTGTTCTGCTAGATATTTTCAAGTGGCTTTATGTTTGTGCACCACCCAAAATTATTCCAGCATAATAGCAAGAGTTCATAATATAAGTTAGGAGAGAATATCCAGCTTCCAATATAACCTGTACAAAATCACTATGTTAAGCTCAGTAAAGTTTACCTTTGATCAAATTAACAGGTGATACAAAACTGTTGATTGGTGCTTATTGGTGTTGATAAGGTCAAGGCTTTATTGGGAGTTTGTAAAAGGCGGAACTAAGGAATAACGGAATAGCGGAATAACTCGAGTCACAACGAATGGGCGTTTTATATCAATATGGCTTCTTATGCAATGTTAGGGTGATTGTACTGTTACAGCTGTGAACGCATCCATCGTAGATATCCTTGCAATGTTAGGGCGATTGCGTGTACTGTTACAGTTGTGAACTACACTGCTTCGTCACTCATAGCCGTCCTAGCGAAGTGATTACTATACGCTCTTACTACTACTGTATGTAGCTAAGTATCATTGCGCTAGCACAGCTAGAATATACAGTAGTTAGCTATTAGTTTCGTTTTAAGTCTTCATCCTTCCAGTGGAGGGATGAAACGAAACGGCTGTCACACCCCCTTTTGCTCGCGACATTGGTACCATACTTTACATACAGTAGTAGCCAGTGTTGGGAGTAACGCGCTACTTATGTAACGCGTTACATAATATTATTACTTTTGTGGTAACAAAGTAATATAACGAAATACGCTATAAAAACAGGTAATATAACTCAAGTTACTTTACTTGCAAATGTAACGCGTTACCTAAGTAATATAGTTACTGTAACGAATCTAATATTACATAATATTATTACTAAAAGTAACGAAGTTACTAATCTCGTTAGTAACCCACTGAGTAACGCCTAGCCACAACGAAGTAATGAAGCCTACTAAGTGAGGCTTATTCACCAGCTACTTACTTATATCAAGACTTGCACGTTGTCCAACAACGCAATCGTGTCACGTGATAAGGTGGTAGTTTCACACGTGACAGCTTAAGGCTATGGACACAAAGTAATATAATGTGTAATATTATTACAGTTACTTTATTTTATGGGTAATATGTAACTGTAACTAAATAGTTCAGTTGCAAGTAATATGTAATACGTAACTAGTTACTTTTACAAAGTAACTTGCCCAACACTGGTAGTAGCTAGTAAGAGCTATAATCAAATGTAATTTTGCACATCGTAAGCGGGTACTGTATGTTAAGTATGGTACCAACGTCATGAGCAAAGGGGGCGTGGCATTCGTTTCGTTTCATCCCTCCACTGGAAGGATGAAGACTCGAAAACGAAACTAATGGCTAACTACTGTATATTCTAGCTTAGCTACATACAGTAGTAGTAAGAGCGTATAGTAATCATTTCGCTAGGACATCTATGAGTGACGAAGCAGTGTAGTTCACAGCTGTAACAGTACACACAATCACCCTACATTGTAAGGATATCTACGAGGGATGAGTTCACAGCTGTAACAGTACAATCACCCTAACATTGCATAAGCCATATAAATGCCCGTTCGTTGTGATGCGAGTTATTCCATTATTCTGCTATTCCTTATTCCGTCTTTTACAAACTCCCGGCTTTATTCTGTGAACAGGCTTAATGCGTTACTTGACTCAATGATTTTCCTGGATGTATTCTAGTTAGATACTCTCTCCCTTACTTGCATTATGAACTCTTGGTAATAGATACATGCCTTTATGTAAAAAGGGTATTTTCAGTACCTAGAAAATTTTACGTAATATTACCTTTGATGTCTGAGGTTACTAAATCCAATAAAAACCTGTGGTGGGGCTACTAAATAGTTAATAACTTGTGGTCTCACTGGTGGTTGTTTACTACATTCATCAAACAAAAATTGGCAAAGCCCAAAACAAAACTAATGTTCTTACTGTTAGCTTACATTCTGGACAAGACAAGCATCATTAGCATTCAGCTAGGCATTCAATACCAATGTCTGGCATGGTGTGGCACTGATGCAACAAACTCAAAGAATAAATCTCGATCAATGCTACAGGTAGCATTCCCTTAATACCTTACTTTCTGACAAATCCACCTTGTTTTCTAATATACTCCACGCCTTCAGGCACAATATAACATATGCTCAAAATGTAGGTTTCTCCAATGAGTATATGCATTGCTAATATATATGCTGTGATGTAATGAGGGACACTTACTTGTATCACATGAGCATGCATGGCTGCATGGAATTAGTATTATTGTGGAAATCCAACCACTTTTGTTGATACCATTACAGAAACAACCATGGAATGGGTAACTAATTAGTAGAAAATAGAGTCTAAACAGTCATATTGGAAAATGTGCTGGGAGTCTATGGAATAATTCCATAGACTCTACGTCATGCCTGCATAACTATTCTTTAATGGCCATGTCAAATACAACACTACACAGAGCTTGAGAGCACATGAATACTAAATTTAGATCCATGATTGTTTTATCGGAAACCCTTGTTGATTTAGTTTCATTTGGCACAAAATTTGATTTTTCTAACAAATTATATCATCCTTCTACAGTATTTATCCCCAATAACACCACGGGCATGGTGAGGGATTCAAGGTGCAGTGTACACTGTATATAAACATATTCTCGTGGGGCACAGACCGTATAATTATTTTGGGCTGATCACTTTAGTATAAGAGCCCATGCCTAAAAATTCAGTCTGGTACCAAAGTTGTTCTACAAAGCCATATAAGTACAAATGCAACTCTTGGTGTTTCTCAGCAATACTTCGAGGCAGTTCTCATACAAGTAAGACTAGTAGTAGAAGCTGACATGTCTCCTCATGTTTTGTAAGCATTAGGTCTTTGTTGACAATCTTCATTGCCATCTCTACTCACCAGAATGTGTGCGTGTGAACCAATTACCTCAGGCATTATCCCAACTTTTCTGGGATCTCTAAGAACAACTTTGGTGCTGGAAATGTGACAGACTGATTGTTTTTAGGTGCAGGCACTTACACTGAAAGCAATAAGCCCCTACACCTAAAAAGTATACGATCTGTGCCACGCAAGGCTGACATAAACACACTGCATTCTAGATGCACAAAGAAGTTGTAGAGAAATCAAATTGTACAGTTGGCACACTATAATAGTTGTTAGTAAAAGCATAAACCTAATTATGGTAGCTGTGATAGTTATAGCTAACTGTTTCAGCAGTATTATACTATTCAACTATACCATTGCATAATGGCAATTCCTTCCTATAGCTAGTTGTCTTTAATATATGCAGTAGAAATTTGGGAAAAATGTTTTTATTGGCGAACTTGATAACTTATCCTTGTAATCATCTTGTAGACAATATTTAAACCAATGCAACTACAGTATCACCATCTTTACCAGAATCTCACAATGGTATACAGCAGCATATAATGTACTTAGCCCATCCATGCAAACTATTCAAGTTTACATGCAGTATACACTTGACTCACTTCTATTCAGCACTGTAGTATTTAGTAACACAGTTAAATTTTCCAAAACCACCTGTCCATTGCTGTATGCTCTGATAATGAGCATATAGTTTCCACCAGGCTGCAGACCACTGATATTGAAATTACTGACACCATTAGCAGTAACTCTTTGCGGAGCACAACTGTAACATGTTGCGGTGACTTGAAGTTCATGAGATGAATTACATGATACAGTAATAAACCCAGCAGTATGTGAAGCTGCAGTGCAGCTTTGTAGAATAAATGTATCTACAGGAAGAAATTTGAAACATTATTACACACATATTGAGGATTGAATACAAGCAATTTTGCAATGATAATTGTGTCCAAAATTTGGAAAATGGCTAGTTATCACTGCATGCAAGGTATGGCCGTGGTTCAAATGAGTATATACTGTACATACAGTAGTATGGGGGTGTAGTTATGCAAGGTAGTGAAAACTCCACTTCAATGGTGCATTAGGTTGCTCAGGCTGTTTCGTGTTTTATGGGATGTATGCAAGTAGCTAGGAATGCTCTAGGACTTCTAGGAGTAATGAACAACAAGGGTAGAAATCTGAAAATCCTTTGATAATTGCTTGGATGTCTTCTACATGTTTGCCTGCCTACCACCCATGGTTGTATGCTTGTGTTACACATACAGTCTTGAACGGTTGCTTAAAATCATGGCTACACCAAAGGCTAACTGTTAGATGCATCCAGGCATGGTAAAGTATATGTTTCCCAATAGTTATGCACATACATTGATGGCTTTCCAAAATTCACAATAATATTTATATTCTTAGAGAAAAATACTGTTAAGTAGGTGCCAGTAAACACATACAATGCACAGGATGATATTACTATTAATATACTATAGTAACATTTCTGCATTCATATACCTTACAGTTTTCAATATGCGCTCGATTAGGGAAAAGCACATATCAGTATTGTCAGTGTATGATTTGCATTGGACAGGTTAGTAAATTGGTTGCATACAAATACATATAATATGGTACAGCTACTTTTATTTGTATCCTAAAATTATGCTCTGTGGTAATTACTGAACAATGATTAAAATATTTCAGTAGTGTAACGCATACAACACAATAAGCACACATACAGTGTATTATGTATAATGCAAATACTATATTATACAACTCACTAAAGTTAACTGGTGTACTGGGATCACTAAATCCTTGATCATTAACAGCTGATACAGCAACAATATAGTTAGTGCTACTTTGTACAACATCAGGGAAGATATTAACCAAATTAATAGTAGTCACACTGGATAAGACCATCTGACTCATATTAAGACTTCCATTCACTATAGTATTGATACTGTATGTGGTAACAGCAGCTGTACAACGAGTAGTTGGACCAGCCTGGTGAGGAAATATACATATACAATACTACATTCTACCATTTTCATAAATAATAATATGTAAACTGGATTTGTGAAATAGGTCTACTGCTCACATCTTATCTACCAACTTTGACAATTCATTATTTTTGATTGAAAAATGTCACCAGCTAAGTAAAAACTATGTATTGAAATAAAATATTCATGCCACATATTAAAAATTTTATATGCACATTTTAATTGTTTTGATCCGCTATACACCTTCAGATTCACCTGTTTGGTGTAATGTAATAAATTGAAGTTAATGTTAACATGCCTTGGGGTGGGCATAGAATAAATACAGTGCAAAGTGTAAATCTATGTACAGTAAATGAAGCCAACATATATGCTCTAGTGATAAAATAAGAGAATATATACTAGCCTTTTGTGCTTTGTCATAGCACCATTAATTGAAATCAATATGCTTTATTCAGGACCAATCTTGTAGGATACACAAAATGTGATGACATCATTATGATTCATTGCGTAAACTAGTTTGACAGGTTTAAGATCACAAGATCCTCCTAAAACACATTGGTGTGTTTGCAGACAGAAAATGCCAAGTGCACAATTCCCGGGGTGTTGCCACACCAGTCAGCATATGGTATTTCATATTTGTACAGTAAATGACATGTGAATTATGAGTGATTATTTATGATGAGGTAAAAGTTTACCACTGTCATGTTTGTAGGAATGACCTTCATTATTGTGCACATGAAGGTATATAAGGAGAGCACTGAACAAACTGAGCTGAGTCCCATCTTTGTAGTTGCGATTTTGCCTGTAATTTATTGGTCCATATACATATATAAATGCCGTTTTAAGTATGTAATTACTTTAAGTCACCCAAATGCCAACTGACTCAAAGTCTATAATCCTTTCTCACATACAACAATACAAACTATCATTTGTGCACAAAATATACCTGCCATGATACTGTAATCACAAATTTGTCGTTAGTAATGTCTATGTCAGCGGTTACCATATCAGGAGAATCAGGTCCTATGGTGCACAATATACAACAACATTACTACATAGGAACATGTAGCACATGGCCAAAACATTCAAGGTGTAATAAAATAGTTGGTAGCAAAGAAATGGCTTCAGTGATGTTAATTAATTTTAATGATAACATTTTAATTGGCTGTTTTGGCATATTTACTCTTCTTTTTGTACGTGTAAAATCCTAAATCTAGTCTGTGGCCAGCTTTGTGGCTTCCTTCACCTGTCTTATTTTACAAAGTGGGACCAACTTATTTAGTGCATGTATTTGTTGGATGAATGTTTTATTAGTATGACTGTTCTTAGAGTAGCTATCTCAATTACATAATATTGCATATTGCATACTAGCATTGGTACCTACTCTTCGTGAAGGACCATTTCACATTTTTACACTAACCACAATGACAATTCAATGCATTTGGAATGAAGCATTACAGAGATAATATCCTAAAGTGTAGCATGTATGGTCACTTTAATTTTTTTACATGAATCTTATTCTATCATGCAAGCCTAATACGTAGTAAAATGGTGTGAACATGCAGGTTAATTAAACAGCAGAACCACATGCAAGCTATAAGTATTATTATAATTATTATTATCAACACATGTCCAAACTATGTGGCGCTAGTAGTATGTGTCCTATCACACAGAAACTGTAGCATGGTCAATAGCTATAATTATTGCAGACAAACATTGACTTACGTGTAACACACAGGTGTACACTTCCTGAAATTTATTTTTATAATTTAGGCAAACAGTTAATATCATAAAGAATTGAAGTTACTATAGTATGTTCGCATTGATCTGAATCCTCAAAAACGATTAATAACTTACAATTGCTACATCGCATGGGCCTCCTGTATTGCTCGATACGTAGCGCTTCTCAATCCGCTAAAAATATATTAAAAGCACTTCATTCGAATGTAAGACACTCCAGTTATGACACTGTAAAGTTTTGCCATACACTTTCAATGGGAAGCCTCTAAAATGTGGCCCTTTGATGTTCATGTTGACACATGTTTGTGGCGAAGCCAGACATCACACACCCGCCCTCAACACGCATGATTTCACCATCTGTTATGTAAGAGGCTGTAATACACTTTTACAAGAAAAATAAAACAGTTTTTGTCTATGTAAAACAGAGTTGCATAAGTAGAAGAGCTGGGGCCACTGTTGCACTGCATTTAGAAGATAAGTGTCCTGCTTATATTCAGGGAAAACTTCTTCAGCCTAAGAAGAGAAAAAACCAAATTATAACAGCTTAAAATCTGTTATGCAGCATTGGTGTTCCTGCAAGTGAGCCAAAAACATGTATTTTACTTCACATTCACCACACAGCTGCCTATCATCTTCTATTCCCATTTAGTCAATTTGTCATTTAATTAATTTGTCATTTAAATCCTTTTCTCATCACTTCACCACACATGTACACAGTCTTTTCAGCCAGCATTTTGTTTTTGAAGTTACATTCCCAAAAACTCTAAAAGTTTCAACAAATGAAATAATACTGTTTGTATGAATTTGGGCTGATAGTACCTGTAGTGACTTCCAAACACTCCTGCACTGATTAAATATACAAGGGATGGTATGTTCAACTTCTGCTAGCACAATAAAGCAATGGTATTTTTTTATTAAAGTGCACACACTTATACTTCATCTGTATTTCATGTACTTCACAGAGTTTAATCCCAGCTACCTGATGACTCCTGGGGAACAAAATCAAGTTGTAACACCAATGCTGCAAATATCAAACAATCTTACATCAGATGAAGTAAGCCCAGAAAAAGACTTGGACCTGTTGCTGCTAGTGGAAGATTCATTAATACCACCATCGCCATCTTCACTATCACTGCTGATTTGGATGGGGAATTGCTCTAGAAGTTCTTCATTACCCAAGTTTCATCCAAGTACACAACTGGTCTTCCTTCAGTTCTGTTGTACCTCGTTCGTCTTCAATATTTATGACGTTGATGGACTATGAAGGACTGCTCATAGTATACCCTGTGTATACGTGTAGTGACATAGCACAAACAGTTTCAATGCTAACCTCTTGTCATTAATCGTCTTGTACTTAAATCCCATACCACTCAACACTCTTTAAAGCTATGTTCTACCTCCAGAGAAAGCACCATCCTTCTTAAGTTTGGCCTAAGACGGAGTATGTGACAAAGTTCCAGGGTTCAAGATTTAACTTGCTAAAACCTTTGAGAACGATAGATTTCCTTCCTTCCTTCCGTACAATGAATGGATCTTGTCTGATGGAATCTTGGTCAAAACTGTCTGCATCAACATGGACTCATGAACATTTGTACCTGAAGATTACAATTGAGCGGGCTCGTGCAAAGTGCCTTTTCTTGGTGTAGATAAACTGCCTTTCTTGCGGTGTTCCATTCTAACTCTTACAATGGATGTCCTTGAAATCCCTGTGTGGCGTAATGTATGCCAAAACCCAGCAAAGAAGGCATTACATACAATACCGGTGGCCTTCGAGATTCTCTCCGTGATGTTGACAGGAATTTTACATTTCTTTGCTTCTTGCTTAAAGTACTTCATAGTTACATAAGTAGATACTTCGTTTGGCTGTTTAACTTCTTTCCAAGAGGGTTTTGCTCTGCACTCGCTGATGGTGCACTGGACGCCATATTCTCAACAATTAAGTGCGTGCCCATAACATGGGGTTACGAATAAATGCGTCATGAACATTATGTTTAAAGCCTTTGATCTTGTGTGGCCTCCTAACCAACAACCCAGGATTCAGCTCAACATGAACGTACTATAAAGAGGTGGCACTTACTCTAATAGAATACACAGACAAACATACAGATAAACGAACATACACCCAATTAGCTAACCCATGCCTGCCCTATACCTATCAAATATGCAACTGTATACTTTCCAACAGTCCATATGCTGTGAAGCAATACCAGGATGCTATGAACTTGCTATGAACACAAAAAAGTAAAGTTAGAAAAGTGTGTACCAAAAGGGTAGACAAAACAAAAAGAAAAGTCATGCCTGTGACTGGATTGTAACCTGCAGCCTACACAGCCAAATAAACCACAGGAAGGTGCTATAGCAGTCGAGCTGTTTGTCCTGTGGTTTGCTATGGAATGCAGCTGAGGTTTTCTCATACATCATGGCCTTCAAAGTGCTGTAGTGGTCGAAGGAACTCATGTAGAAGCTTGCAATAAACTTTGTGACGTGGTCAGATAGTGTGCATTTAATTTTGCATGTGAATCATGTTAATATGTGTAAAGATTGCCGAGTAAGTGTTGATAGCTGACATATGAAAAAATGTGTCACAAAAAGGTGGCACTGAGAAAAAGAAAATAAAGTTGTCATGGGCAGGAATCAAACCCTGGGCCTCTGGGTTATAACAGTTCTATGCACTAACGCTTTGGCTGTTTGCTCATGGTTTTGACAGGAATGTATCTCAAGTAGGGACCCGCCGATTATGCTCATAATTTTACCTATTATGCTATGCTGCACTGCTCAAAAATATACCTATTATGCTTAAATTTATGCTCAATACTTACCTATTATGCTCAAATTATGCCCAATTATTTATGCCTCAGTTCTCATGCTCTACTAATAATTTCCAGTTTATGGATAAATAATAAGTGGCTGAAGCACAAACTTACTTGTCAAAATGCATATTACAGAAAAGATCGATATACTCTAATAGAACAGTCAGCTATATGATTGTTCTATTAGAGTTACTGACTGTTCTATTGGGCCAAGCAAAGTTGATTGTTAGATTCCAGTTTCCGCCCGCATGGTCTAATAAAAATGCCACAAAAGTTTCATTATATGGCTATTTCCACCGCATGGATTTTCAAATAGTGGGTTTATTTTAGTGTTTTCTGCAAGGTTTTAGCCATAATGAATAATGACCGCCCACCCGCGTGATATTTTGAAAATCTTGAAACGGGAAACTAACAATCAACTTTGCCTGGCCTTACAGTATATCGATCTTTCTGTGATAGCTACACTATTACACAAATATTCTACCGATTATGCTAGAATTATGCTCAATGCTTTCAGGCACCTATTATGCTAATAATTATGCCAGCATAATTGGCGGGTCCCTAATCAAAGTCTTCTGCACCAATGCCTTCAACATTCTGTAGAGAGTGACTGAAAGCATGTAGCAATGTGTAACAATAAACTTGGAGTTGCCAGATGATCAGTGCTTAATTTCGTCAAAGTTCCATGTTGATACGTGCTTTGGTTGTCAAGTTAGCGGTGTCACAAAGCAGACAAACAGATAGATGGATAGACAGACAGCCTTTCAGCTTTATATATATATATATATATATATATATATATGTATGTATAGAAGTCAGGCTTTTTTGCACACTGTAAATTCAAACGGGTACAAATGACCCAAATTTTTGGGTTGTTTTACCTGCAATTCAAACAGCCGATTTTTTGGTAGTAATGACGTAAGATATAGTCATATTGCCCAGGGTCTCTTCAACCGTTAGCTAAGTTTGAAATAACCTACCATCATGGCCATTTTAACCATCTGTTGTAGTAAAATTAACTCTCGTCACAAAATGTTTGTTTGTCTGTTTGTTTATGTCAATTAAGAAGTCAGTCATCATTAGTAATAAGATACATTAATCTAACTATGACACATATTCAGGATAACTGTTACATACTGCATCTTAATACTTTAAACATACCTATTCTTATAGAGCTTTCAAATTGTACATAAACCTATATTCTCCATGTTCACTTTTGATTGTGGGATGTAACAGTATTAACCACAAATGTTATAATAATCAGTGTACCAATGTAAATTATTTTACCATGTAGCTGGTCATCTAATCTTTACCATAATAGACTTGACAATACACACTGAAATTACCACAATATGTTAATTCAACATCCAAGGTGAACAGTTATATTGACCTTTCCTAGTTATTTTGGCTGATTTAGTTCAAATACCTACCCCGGTTACAACCACTTTTAGATGGTCATTTTAACCAAACTTTCTGTAATTTAAATTTACCCATGGAGGTAGAATTGACCCATTTGAATTTACTGTGCATAACTTTGTAGGTGTTATTATGATTCACTTGCAACCATAAATGCTTAAAGTGATGATAGATAGACTATTCACACAGCAATTTTCAATAGTTACTATGAGCCATTTGCCTGTACTGATCAGTCATTTTTAAGAAGTTAGATCATATACTAGTTAAACATGCTTTGTTTTTTGTCATGACTCTGAAGCTGTTTGATTTCTACTGTTTGATTTCTACCAAACCATTTAAGGTTTGAGGTTTGATGGTTAACTTATCCATGTACCAAATTCAGCTTCTTCACATAACGAGATTACTCTGTAAGCATGATAACGTTATTGGTTTCATTTTTCATGAATAACTTCATGACTATGTTATTGTATTCAAACCTTTAACTGCCTTTCGTACATGAAATTTCAAGATAATTGAATAGTGCATTTGAATTTTACAAAGATGGAGAAAAATAAATTTTAACAGCAAAAAAATTAAGCTGATTTTTGTAGGCTTATCAAATTTGGTATGCTATTTACTGAAGATAGAGGGAACGCCCGTAGCTAAATTGTCTTGTTTTGTAATAGAGCTACAATGTATATGTGTGAAAATATTGTTCTTCCTGTTAATAATGCACTGGTGTGGCCCACCAACTTATTGAGCCCCACCAACTTATTGAGCCACATGACACTAGTGATGTGTGATATGTGATATAATATCGAAATATCGAGATAATTTTTTTTTATATCGTGATATGATATAGAATCGTTATATCGTCATATAAGCTTACTATAAATTTTAGCTATAACTAGAGAAAAATGTACCCAAGATGTCATGTATGTAGTACTTTTTTTTCGATAAAAGAGCTTACAATGTTGTATGCTAGTCATGTACCATGTTGTATTGTACTTCTAGTACGTCAGTGCTACAAGTGTCATCATTGTAAATACACTAGCTGAGTGATGAGTTGTATATCGTGATATATATTGTATCGTGATAATTATGTTGTGTGCAGTAATCATGATAGGAAAATATCCTATATCGCACACCACTACATGACACACTACTGTGTACCTTGATATGCATGTCGGCCTACGAGTTTACTTATTATACAGTTCACTTATTATGTGACTTTCTCATAGAGGCTTTAATATCACATGTAAATAATACTGTTAGTATATAACTATAGATTATAGGTGCTCTCTTATACCAAGAACAGTTAACATACGGAAAGTCTTACTGTAACAATTGGACATCCTCAACACCAGGCATGGGGCGAAGTACATGTGAAAGTACTTAAGTAAAGTACAAGTACTTTGACATTTGCTGAAGTACAAGTACAAGTACATGACATTGTTTTAAGAGAAGTATTTAAGTAAAGTACAAGTACTTTTGAAAGTATTTAAGTACAAGTACAGATTATGCTTACAGTGTTCACAATTGCATTTACGTAGTTTTGGTTGCACCTAATAAAATTGTGAAAATCTGCCATCTGTAAGGTGAAATCTTTCATACCTTTCCTGATCATGAAGTGCTAAAGAGAGCCTCTCAACAGGCACAGAGTAGGATGGTACTTCTAGAATTTTTTTGCCAACCTTGAAAGCAGAGGGTATTTTTTGGTTGTGGTATTTGCTGGATTTTGGGGCATTGTTACTGTGTCAGTTTCATTGTATTCATCCACCTGCTTAGTAAGTGTACAGTACTTTGTTGTTGTTGACATTCTGTTCAGGACATAATCTTTCGTCTTAGCTGCTACAGATGCTTCTTATAATGATCAACCAAATTTTTCAGGCCAAAAGCAGTACAACTGTTTCTAAGATCAGCAGAGAAATAATCAGAAGATGGGAAACCTTCTAAATTCTGTTTTTAGACCAAATGCAGGCAAGTGACTTCAGCCAAAAGCTGACCATGTCAATCCAGAAATATATTATCTTTGAGCCAATATATATAGCTACAACTTATTTCACTTGTACATATTGTATGTAAATGGACTTCATTGTACTCATGTACTTTAAAGTACTTACAAGTACTTTAAGTACCTTAAGTACATTACTTAAGACTTAAGTACAAGTACATTAAATTTGTACAAAAGTATTTATGTAAGTATAAGTACTAGTACTCAAGGTGTACTTAAGCGTCCTTAAGTACGAGTAGTCGAGTACCAAAGTACTTTGCCCCATGCCTGCTCAACACTAACAAACAAACCTAGCTTCTTAGAACAAATTATGTTATTATAATGCACGTGAAATATTTAGTGTTGCTAATCATAATGTGATACACATAAACATATTCACATACGTTGTGGAACTTTTGATGTCATCATTCCAGTTTGATTACTCATGGAATCACTGTTGCCAAACATATCCATTACTACTATGGTAACAGAGTATGACATTTGCTCATTTAAGCCACCAAACATGTAGCTAGTGCGTGAAGTAGATACCATCCTGATCAGCTCTGTATCAGATAGCAGGGTCACATTATAGCTCACATCACCACATATAGGATCACTAGCCGTTGTCCATGATACATTTAGGAAAACACATCCATCTAGTACTGAAATGCTGTCAATTGTGGGCTGTGCTGTAAAATAATGGTATATACACAGAATGTAGAACTGAATTTTTTATGATTGTATAATGCATTCTTTAAAAGTGTAGAAAGCTTATAATATTGACTTATATTTTATTTATTAATGCTTTACAGCATAAGTACTGAAAGTCTGTAGGACACCTGGTCTTACAGCCTGCTTAATATGTTATATTAATTATGTTTGAAAAGGTGCAGAAATGGGAAAACTCCATGACTGAACCTGGGCAGCCTTGAACTTGCAGCCATTCTATTTATGCTCAATTTCTTATAGGAGTCTGTGGATGTTTTCTCCTTGTCAATTTCATGTATTTGTACACTACAAAGTGACTTATTATCTCAAAGTATCCCATGTGGAACCAAATGCATGGAGTTTCTTTACTAAAGCTTTACAGCACAACTATAGGACACCTGTATAGAGCCTGTTTAAAGATGTTACATGTATATTAAGTATAATATGCTTGAAAAATAATGTGCAGAAAGAAGAATAAAATCCATATAAAATTAAAATTGTGTTTCCCCTGATCTAACACATAATACTATATCTGTGCTTACCAGCCACTGTAAGAGTTCCAGTGCCACTCAATATGTCACCATCATTTCTTCTAATAATGCACTGATATGATGACTGATTATATGTCTCATCCACAGGACCGATTACCAAATGATTATTAGGATAATTAAATGAACCAGTTGTTGTATCAGGCACCCACACTAGACCATCATCATCATTACTAACAATATCTGCTCCACCCACGACTGTATCATTTATAATCATACCATTGCTACTTCTCCTTATCATTCTCCAGTCTGGTATCACAGACTCACCACCGATAAATCCACAAGACATGTTAGCAGTACTACCGCTACATACTGTAGTGCTCATAGGATTATCAGTGATTATTTGAGCTATGGGTACATACAATATACAATATACACATAGTACACAGCTGTACAGAATATTACTATGTTAGATGTTCACACATGAGAGAGAGTCAATAAAATATTTAACATTCTCTGCAAACCAATTTTCTAAATGGTATCAACCTGACAACTCAAAACTTTGTGAACAACCTATGGATGGCACTGTTATGGTAGTAAGACCTTGTACACATCTCCAGAAAACCAAGTTCAAAGTCCTAGATATTTATAGCTATGGTTAGCACTTAACAGGCTCACCTCCAACATGTAGCAACAGTGGCAGCAAGACAAGAACAGCAAACATCATTAACAGCTAAATAAAAGTAAAAGCAGAGAAATATGTAATTATGGGAATCATTTCACATGCAAATCAAAAGCACTGTAAATACATCTGTAGTACTGAGGCAGCTCAGCAACTTACTATTTCAAACACAGTCAACAAATTAATGTGCATAAACTACAATAGTAGTTGTTAAATTACAGTACAGGTTGGAAACAATTTCACCAATAAAAAAATCTTATCAATTCAGTACTATAGTTTGCCATAGTATATCACATAATTGGCCTCCAGAATTAATTCACTTATGTACTATAAGATCAGACTGCAACAAACAAACAAAGCATCCAAAAATTTGCATAGCCATTTAGTATCTCATTTTTGTTTTACTTGTACATACTTGTAGTATGTATTTGTTTATACTTGTGCTTGGTACTAGGAAGCTGTACACATACTGCAAATCATCCTTTCAGAATGCAGATATGTCAAGATATATATATCTAATCAAAAACAGCCAAGCTGTAAAAAAAGGTGCGGCCCCCAAAAAGGCCATGGTGAAAAAAGATGTGAAATCCAAGGTGGCGGCCAAGAAATGGCTGTGATGGTAGGTTAATGGTTACATTTTAATAACAACAATTCAGGTGAATTTGGTGCCAAGGCCAAGCGGCACAAAATTCACCTGAATTGTCGTTATTAAAATGTAACCATTAACCTACCATCACAGCCATTTCTTGGCCGCCACCTTGGATTTCACATCTTTTTTCACCATGGCCTTTTTGGGGGCCGCACCTTTTTTTACAGCTTGGCTGTTTTTGATTAGATATCACTTCTTTTTGTATTTGTATACTGCAAAGCCGGCCTATGGCTGGCTTTGGGGCTTTTTTAACCCATGTGTTTTTTTCTTTACTACAGGAAGAAGAAAAGAACTTAAAGAAGAATTTTAGTACTTCAATTATTATTGATTTTATTAGTAATTATACAAATTATATACATATATTTATTACATGCCCATTATTCCCCACAGGATATTTTTTTGCAGCTGATCTCTCTACTGGGTGACTTGAAATGTAGCTGAACTATATACAGGATGGTTTCTTTGTAGCTGAACTCTCTACAAGGTAACCTCTTCTAGCTGGTCTCTCTACAGGGTATTTTGTTTCTAGCTGAACTCTCTACAGGTGATTTGTTTGAAGCTAAACTCTCTACATGGTGGTGTCTTTGTAGCCGAACTCTCTACATGATGGTTTCTTTGTAGCTGAACTCTCTATAAGGTGACTTCGTCTAGCTGAACTCTCTACAGGGTGATTTTTTTTTTTAGCTGAACTCTCTACAGGTGATTTGTTTGCAGCTAAACTCTCTACATGGTGGTTTCTTGTAGCTGAACTCCCTACACGATGGTTTCTTTGTAGCTGAACTCTCTACAAGGTAACTTCTTCTCTACAGGGTGATTTGTTGTAGTTGAATTCTCTACAAGGTGCTTTGTATGAGGCTGAACTCTCTACATGGCGGTTTCTTTGTAGCTGAACTCTCTACAGAGTGATTTGTTTGCACCTGAACTCTATACATGATGGTTTCTTTGTAACTGAACACTCTACAAGGTGACTTCTTCTAGCTGATCTTTCTACAGGGTGAATTGTTGTAGCTGAACTATCTACAAGGTAACTTCTTCTAGCTGATCTCTATACAGGGTAATTTGTTTGTAGTTGAATCCTGTACAGGTGGTTTCTTTGTAGCTGAACTCTGTACATGATGGTTTCTTTGTAACTGAACTCTCTACAAGGTAACTTCTTCTAGCTGATCTTTCTACTGGGTTTTTGTTTGCAGCTGAACTATCTACATGGTGGTTTCTTTGTTGCTGAACTCTCTACAAGGTGAATTCTTCTACCTGATCTCTCTACAGGGTGATTTGTTTGTAACTGAACTCTGTACAAGTGCGTTTTTGTGGGTGATCTCACTGCAGGTTGATTTGTTTGTAGCTGAACTCACTAAAGGGTGATTTTGCTTGTAGCTTAACTCCTTGCATTGTATCTAGTTTCTAGCTGATCTCTCTACAGGGTGATTTGTTTGTAGCTGATCTCTCTACAAGTTGATTTGTGTGTAGCTGATCTCTCTGCAGGTTGATTAATTTGCAGCCGATCTCTCTACAAGGTAATTTGTTTGTAGCTGAACTGTCTGTAAAGTGATTTATTTGTAGCTGATCTCTCTGCAGGTTGATTTGTTTTAGCTGAACTCTCTACAGGGTGATTTACTTGTAGCTGAACTCCTTACATTGTGTCTAGTTTCTAGTTGATCTCTCTACAGGGGGATTTGTTTGTAGCTGATCTCTCTACAAGTTGATTTGTGTGTAGCTGATCTTTCTACTGGTTGATTTGTTTGTAGCCGATCTCTCTACAGGGTAATTTGTTTGTAGCTGAACTCTGTACAAGGTGCTTTTTTGTAGGTGATCTCACTGCAGGTTGATTTGTTTGTAGCTGAACTCACTAAAGGGTGATTTGCTTGTAGCTGAACTCCTTACATTGTGTCTAGTTTCTAGCTGATCTCTCTACAGGGTGATTTGTTTGTAGCTGAACTCTCTATAAGGTGATTTGTTTGCAGCTGAACTCTCTACATGGTGGTTTCTTTGTTGCTGAACTCTCTACAGGGTGTTTTGCTTGTAGCTACTCTCTACAGGGTGATTTGTTTCTAGCTTATCTCTCTACAGGTTGATTTGTGTGAAACTGATCTCTCTACAGGTGATTTGTATGTAGCTGAATTCTGTACAGGTGATTTGTTTGTAGCTGAATTCTGTACAGGTGGTTTCTTTGTAGCTGAACTCTCTAAAAGGTAACTTCTTCTAACTGATCTTTCTACAGGGCAATTTGTTTCTGGCAGAATTTTCTACAGGGTGATTTCTTTGCAGCTGAACTCTCTACATGATGGTTTCTTTGTAGCTGAACACTCTACAAGGTAATTTCTTCTAACTGATCTCTCTACAGGGTGATTTGTTTGTAGCTGAACTATCTACAAGGTAACTTCTTCTAGCTGATCTCTCTACAGGATGATTTGTTTGTAGCTGAATTCTGTACAGGTGATTTGTTTGCAGCTGAGCTCTTTACAGAATGGTTTCTTTGTAGCTGAACTCTCTACAAGGTAACTTTTCTAGCTGATGTCTCTACAAGGTAGCTAGTTTGTAGCTGAACTCTTTACATGGTGGTTTCTTTGTAACAGAACTTTCTACAAGGTGACTTCTTCTAGCTGATCTTTCAATAGGGTGATTTGTTTGTAGCTTCACTCTCTACAAGGTAACTTCTTCTAGCTGATCTCTCTACAGGGAGATCTGTTTGTAACTGAACTTTCTAAATGATGGTTTCTTTGTAGCTGAACTCTCTACAAGTTAACTTCTTCTAGCTGATCTCTCTGCAGGGTGATTTGTTTGTAGCTGAATTCTGTACAGGTGATTTGTTTGCAGCTGAGCTCTTTACAGAATGGTTTCTTTGTAGCTGAACTCTCTACAATGTAACTTCTTCTAACTGATCTTTCTACGGGGCAATTTGTTTCTGGTAGAATTTTCTACAGGGTGATTTCTTTGCAGCTGAACTCTCTACATGGTGTTTTCTTTGTAGCTGAACTCTCTACAAGGTAACTTCTTCTAGCTGATCTCTCTACAGGGTAACCTGTTCGTAGCTGAACGATCTACAAGGTAACTTCTTCTAGCTGATCTCTCTACAGGGAGATTTGTTTATAGCTGAACTCTCTACAGGTGATTTGTTTGACGCTGAACTCTCTAAATGATGGTTTCTTTGTAGATGAACTCTCTACAAGTTAACTTCTTCTAGCTGATCTCTCTACATGGTGATTTGTTTGTAGCTGAACTATCTACAAGGTAACTTCTTCTAACTGATCTTTCTACAGGGCAATTTGTTCGTGGCAGAATTTTATACAGGGTGATTTCTTTGCAGCTGAACTCTCTACATGGTGGTTTCTTTGTTGCTGAACTATCTACAAGGTAACTTCTTCTAGCTGATCTCTCTACAGGGTGATTTGTTTGTAGCTGAACGATCTACAAGGTAACTTCTTCTAGCTGATCTCTCTACAGGGAGATTTTTTTGTAGCTGAACTCTCTACAGGTGATTTGTTTGAAGCTGAACTCTCTAAATGATGGTTTCTTTGTAGCTGAACTCTCTACAAGTTAACTTCTTCTAGCTGATCTCTCTACATGGTGATTTGTTTGTAGCTGAATTCTGTATAGGTGATTTGTTTGCAGCTGAGCTCTTTAAATAATGGTTTCTTTGTAGCTGAACTCTCTCAAGGTAACTTCTTCTAGCTGATGTCTTTACAGGGTCACTAGTTTGTAGCTGAATTCTCTACATGGTGGTTTCTTTGTAACTGAACTCTCTACAAGGTAACTTTTTCTAGCTCATCTTTCTACAGGGTGATTTATTTGTAGCTGAATTCTGTATAGGTGGTTTGTTTGCAGCTGAGCTCTTTAAAGAATGGTTTCTTTGTAGCTGAACTCTCTACAAGGTAACTTCTTCTAGCTGATGTCTCTACAATGTCACTAGTTTGTAGCTGAGCTCTCTACATGGTGGTTTTTTTGTAACTGAACTCTCTACAAGGTGACCTCTTCTAGCTGATCCTTCTACAGGGTGATTTGTTTGAAGCTGAACTCTCTACAAGGTAACTTCTTCTAGCTGATCTCTCTACAGGTAGATTTGTTTGTAGCTGAACTCTCTACATGATGGTTTCTTTGTAGTTGAACTCTCTCAAGGTAACTTCTTCTAGCTGATGTCTTTACAGAGTCACTAGTTTGTAGCTGAATTCTCTACATGGTGGTTTCTTTGTAACTGAACTCTCTACAAGGTAACTTTTTCTAGCTCATCTTTCTACAGGGTGATTTATTTGTAGCTGAATTCTGTACAGGTGGTTTGTTTGCAGCTGAGCTCTTTAAAGAATGGTTTCTTTGTAGCTGAACTCTCTACAAGGTAACTTCTTCTAGCTGATGTCTCTACAAGGTAACTAGTTTGTAGCTGAGCTCTCTACATGGTGGTTTTTTTGTAACTGAACTCTCTACAAGGTGACCTCTTCTAGCTGATCTTTCTACAGGGTGATTTGTTTGAAGCTGAACTCTCTACAAGGTAACTTCTTCTAGCTGATCTCTCTACAGGGAGATTTGTTTGTAGCTGAACTCTCTATAAGGTGATTTGTTTGTAGTTGATCTCTCTGCAGGTTGATTTGTTTTAGCTGAACTCTCTACAGGCTGATTTGTTGGTAGCCGATCTCTCTACAGGGTAATTTGTTTGTAGCTGAACTCTCTACAAGTTGATTTGTGTGTAGCTGATCTCTCTGCAGGTTGATTTGTTTGTAGCTGATCTCTCTAGAGGGCAATTTGTTTGTAGCTGATCTCTCTACAGGGTGATTTTTTGTAGCTGACCTCTCTTCAGGGTGATTTGTTTCTAGCTGATTGCTCTACAGGTTGATTTGTTTGTAGATGAACTCTCTACAGGGTAATTTGCTTGTAGCTGAACTCCTTACTTTGTGCCTAGTTTGTAGCTGATCTCTCTACAGGGTGATTTGTTTGTAGCTGAACTCCTTACATTGTGTGTAGTTTCTAGCTGATCTCTCTACAGGGTGATTTGTTTGTAGCTGATCTCTCTACAAGTTGATTTGTGTGTATATAGATGATCTCTCTGCAGGTTGATTTGTTTGTAGCCGATCTCTCTACAGGTAATCTGTTTGTAGCTGAACTCTCTATAAGGTGATTTGTTTGTAGCTGATCTCTCTGCAGGTTGATTTGTTTTAGCTGAACTCTCTACAGGGTGATTGCTTGTAGCTGAACTCCTTACATTATGTCTAGTTTCTAGCTGATGTCTCTACAGGGTGATTTTTTGTAGCTGAACTCTCTTCAGGGTGATTTGTTTCTAGCTGATCTCTCTACAGGTAGATTTGTGTTGATTTGTTCATTGCTGATCGCTCTAAAGTTAATTGATTTGTTGCAGTTGAACACCCTGCAAAGTGTTTTGTTTGTAGCTGATCACTCTAAAGGGTAATTTGTTTGTAGCTGAACTCTCTCCACAGTGACTTGTGTGTAGCAGAATTCTGTGTATCTGAATTCTCTAGAGAGTGACTTAATTGTAGCTTAATTCTCTACACAGTGCATGACTTGTTTATAGCTGAACTTTCTTCAGTGTGACTTGTAATGTTCTGAATCTCTATAGTGGTATATTTGCTTAACTCTCCACATGGTGACTGTCTTCTTGCTGAACTGTCTATAAGATTAACTGTTTGCAGCTGAACTCCCTACAGAATAACTTGTGATGTAATAAAATTCTATAATGGAGTAAATAAATTAGCCGAATGCTCTATTAGGGTGACTGTAAAAAAAAAAAAAAAAAAAAAAAATTAGGGTGACTGTTCTATTAGAGTATCTCGATCTCGCATTTGCTACACGGAGTTGGCTTTCGAATCATAACTCAGTGGTTTGTAATCCGATTCTTCTGTACTACTGCAAGGACTTTCTATGAAGATTATTCCAGCTATACACCGATTTTCAGCTCATTGCTCTAAGCGGTTTGCCTAGTAGGCGTGAAAACTAATACTTTTTTATTCATAAAAATCGATCGCGTAATTGTGACACAGGTTGGGTTTTGTGTCATATCTCCGTGGTCTTTATCTCGATTCCTTTCAAACCACCAAAAGGCACTCCTACGATGGTTACTCCATCTACATAGCAATTTTCAACTCATTCCATGAAGCGGTTTACCCTGTAGGCGTGACAACAAATCGATCTTGTTTTACGCGAATAATCGGTCATAACTCCTGAACCATTCATCGGATTTGTACCAAAGTTGATGCTAGGATTCCCCTTTGGACTCCCTTTCTGTGTGCCAAACTTCAAGGCGATCGGAGTACGCGTTTGCTTGTTATAGCAATTTTTGCAAGTGTGCGAAAAGACGAAGAAAAAAAAAACGAAGAAAAAAAAAACGAAACTTTGGCAGCTCGTATCTCGGAAATGGCTGGAGCGATTTCCTTCAAATTTGGAATGTAGACTCCCTTGGCTGGCGGGCAACTGTGTAGCAAATTTGGTTCCAATCAGATAAGTGATCACCGAGATACAAAGGTGTGAAAATGACGTTTTCGTTCTTCCTGTCAATATACTCACGGTGTGGCGCGCCGGCTTCTTGGGCCGCACGACACACTACCGTGTGTCTTGATAAGGTAATGCTTAGAGCTATAGGTCTAAGCATAAATTTACTGATACATGTTCCAAACAAAGAAAACATGTATAAAGATAACAAGAGAAATGTTAATATTTTAATGCTGTGTTAAAACTCTCACACAATTGCTAGTACTATTACAAATAACCACAAACAATTCATTTTATAACTCCACAATAAAACCCAAAGGTGAAATTCACATTAGCTAGTAACTGTGACAAGCTCTGTTGTAATCTGTAAGCCAGGACATAATACTGTTATTGAATGTTGAAAATGTGTGGCCTATTTTCCATAAAATAAACAACCGGTGTACGTAGCCATCCTCAATATTAAGCAACTGGTGTAGTTCATCTTCCACTAATGGTCATGTGTTATAACAACTGCACTGTAAATAATGATGCATGATATCACCCTATAAGGTTTCCAGTAACCAGAATGACAATAAAAAAAGGTTTTAAAATTAAAAAAGCTCTACATGAGTTCTACAATAGAACCTGCATGGCATGAAAGTCACAATGTACATTTAACTTGTGATAGCTAACTCCATAATCTCAGCCTGATGACAATGAAACTTGGTTTATCAATACACTGAATATCATGGAAATCTTAGGCATGCATGTCATTATAAAATCTTGTAATACCATATAATATTATGCAGAAAGGTTAGATCCACAATCAATACTCTATCTACTGAGCACATAGCTACAGTCCATTATTTTATCTAACAGTAGTAATTGTAAAAGTGATGAAAAAAATCACACGACAGAGATAATTTATTATACTGTGTAAACAGTATGTAGCTAATGGAGAAATAGCCAGCAACACACTGACTGCAGGGACAGAGGTAGTGCAATGTGTGAGGATCATGGGGGTCAAAGTTTTAGTGTCAACAGATAGATAACCAATAATATTATTATTCTTGAATATATGCTGTATGGGCTGCCCATACCAGATGTGCAATTAATAAGCTAGAGAGTTTCCAGAGATGTGTTGCCCAATTTGTAGTGTGCTCGGACAAGTAGCTAGTGCCACTGATGTGCTAAACTCACTGAATCGGAACAGTGTTGAAGCCCAAAATAAAGAACTACCACTACCAGATGCAGTGCATGAAATTTCCATGAAAATAACCATGAAATACCCATTAAAATATCTATGGTTTATCCCATGAATTTTAAAGTTTCATGGGTACTGCACCTATGAAATCTCTGCAACACCATGAAATTACCATGATAATCTGATCAATAGACATATTTCATGGCCCATGAAACAACCCATTGAATAACATGAATCGACTTTCATGGTACATTTCATTGGGGAGATTTTTAAATTTCATGGAAAAATCATAGACGTTTCATGGCATACTTCTCTGGTAGTGTACATTTGCATATGAATGTGTGAATTTGTCACTTCCAAGCTACATCTCCAACACTCCACACAAGCCACAAGGGGCAGTCACTTAAAATTCATTCAGGATTGATGTATACAAACTTAGTTTCAATCCTAGTGTCATACAGTTACGGAATAATATGCATGTAGTCTCAGCACAATCACTTGACAGTTAAAAAGTTACTGACAAATTCTATTAAGTAATTAGTTACATTTGCTCATGTATGTGAGGTTTACAATTAGCTACAAACACAATAATAATAATGATACTGAGATAGATATGTAGTACGTATCATTAATTAGTAGCAGACACGCCCACACCAAGTCAAGTTTGCATAATAGACTTACAGTACATTAAAAGGGTAGAACTAGCTTGATGCATACAAAACACATGATTTGACCTGGCAGATGTAGCTAGCAGCCAGATACCGCGTCCCCTCCTACCGTGTGTTACCGAGGGTGTGTACCTCGTATAGCTACTAGACTAGACTATGTACGGTAGAATGCATAGCTACCCCAATAGCTTGTCTATCCTTACCAACTCCGTTCAGTCAATCACTCTAGAACAGTCCTACTGCTGAGGTCAACTAGTGCGGCTGCACTTTACTCTGCGTTTATTCTATTTAACGCTTGCTTAATTAAATTCAAATACCTTGCCACGCCTTGCTTTGCTTTGGAACGTAAGCCGGAAGTCAGCTAGATAGCAGACCAAGCTTTGGCCACTTAGCTACAGGGGGAAGTGGAGCCAAGGTAACATAATGTCGGGTTGTGATGTTAGCGGTGTCCCTCAAGGATCTGTATTTTGATTTTGCTAAGGCATTTGATTCCGTCCCACACAACCGTTTAATTTCCAAGTTGCAAGGGTGTGGCATATCTGGCAAGCTGCTAGCGTGGGCGAAGAATTTTCTTGTGGGAAGGAAGCAGAAAGTTGTACTGAACAGTCATGCATCAGATTGGTCAAGTGTCAGTAGTGGAGTGCCTCAAGGCTCTGTTTTGGGCCCTATTTTGTTTAATATATATGTCAGCGACATGCCCTTAATAGTTAATAGTCCCATTTTTCAATTTGCAGATGACGTGAAGATGTTCAGAACTATCAGGACTGTGGACGACTTTTGCCAACTTCAACAAGATATAAATTTGCTTTTTGCATGGTCTAAGAAATGACAACTGAAGTTCAACATTAGTAAGTGTAATTGGTTACACTTAGGTAAACCTCACGGATTTGGTGAATATGTAATTGATGGCACTACTATTACATCTTGTGATGTTGTAAGGGACTTGGGAATAATGATTGACAATCAGTTAAAGTTTCACGATCATACCACCACAGTTGCCAAGAAAGCTAACAGACTACTAGCAGTTATTCACAAGACATTTCAGAATTTCGACCATGCTACATTCATCAACTTGTATAAATCATATATCCGCCCAGTGTTAGAGTATGGTAACATCATCTGGGGACCACAATACATTCTAGATCAAGAACAAATAGAGAAGATACAGAGAAGAGCCACAAAATTGGTCCAGGATCTTCAAAACTGCACATATAATGATCGCCTCACTGCTCTAAACTTGCCATCACTTAAATACCACAGACTGCGCGGAGATATGATAATGTTCTATCAGCTATTACACAGCCATTGCAATATTTTTAAAATCATTAAGTGTGGGAGCATTAACTATGTGATTGGGTAAACTGTTCCAGTCATTGATGGCTCGTACAGTGATTCAGTCTAGATACATCAGATTTGTTTACTACTGCAACTTCATCAACAACTAGGGGTCACAATTACAAGTTATTTAAACCTCAAGCAACATCAAGAGTGAGATCTACTTTTTTCACTGTACGAGCCATCAATGACTGGAACAGTTTACCCAATCACATAGTTAATGCTCCCACACTTAATGATTTTAAAAATTTTCTTGACAGTGGCTGGTCTACTTTATTGTATGATTATTAATTAGTTAACTATTATTGTATATAAGTTTTTGCTATGTAGTTGCAAATTTGTTAAATTCTTTTTGTACAGATCAGGCTTTACAGGCTCCTTGAGCCTTCTTTACCTGTAATACTAATACTAATACTAATACTAATCTGTGTTAGGCCCTTTACTTTTCACTGTGTGTTTGTTAATGACATTCCATCAATTGTGTCTAGCCCTGTGTTCATGTTTGCAGATGATACAAAGATTTTCCGTGTGATAAGAAACGAAAAAGACTATGTTACATTACAGATTGGCTTAAATCGTATGATCGCTTGGCCAAGAAGCAGAAAGCAGAAATCGCCTTTACAGATGGTCACAACTCTGGCAATTGAAATTTAACATCTAATATAAGCATCTCCATTTTGGCCCAGTTCACCATCATGGCTTCTATTATCGTAATGGACTTCCAATTGACACAGTTACATCCCACAATGATCTCGGAATTCTCTTTGATGACAAGCTTAAGTTCCATGATCATACCACTAAAGTTACAACCAAAGCTAATCGAATACTTGGCATGATCAAGAAATCCTTTGAATATCTTGACTCAGGTATGTTGTCTAAGTTGTTTACCATACTAGTTCAAACCATCTTGGAATACAGTAATGCCATTTGGGGACCACCATTTACCCTTGATCAGAGAAAGGTCGAAAAAGTACAACGTAGAGCTACCCGTCTCCTCCCATCATTACATGACAAATCCTATACTGAGAGGCTGTCACTGCTATCCTTACCATCACTGTAGTATAGCCAGAGAGGTGATTTAATTTTTCTATACAAAATTCTTAGCGACTACTTCAGCTCTGAGTTTACTAATCTATACACCTACTCCACTACTACCACCAGGGGGCACCAGTTTAAATTGTTCAAGCAACATTCAAGATTATTATGCAGATCAAATTACTTTATGAACAGAGTGATTAATGATTGGAACAGTTTACCTACCTCGGTTGTAGAAAGTACTTCAATTAACACTTATAAATTGCTGATAGATAATTATTTATTAGATTTTAGATCTACTTTTGTGTAATGTTAATGCAATGATCAGGTATACAGGCTTTGCCTTTACCCGTATTTAATCATAATCATAATCATTGTCGGGTTGTGATGCTAGGCTTGTAATTACAGTATAGCTAGCTAGTTATTTGTCATTATACAGGTGTATATAGCTACATGTAACGTTTTGAACTAGAAGAGACATGATATAGCTAAGCTACATGTAACTTTTTGAACCGGAAGAGACATGATATAGCTAAGCTACCTGCATCTGTGAGCCACTGATAGTATTCAACTGTTAGTAGGACATTATGGTCCCATCAACTAAGATATTGAGTTCAATGTTCATTTGACTGTACCCTACTCAATGTACTTATCATACCTCAACCTGTTCATGCTTAGTTAAAAGGTCTGGTATACGTAGATATTGTCAACAAGGTGTCAGTGTTACATTTGTTTTATCACAGTGTAAAGTCTACTAGTGACTAGTTTATCATAATATAACAATAACAGGTATGATGTTGTTTTTCAGTTTTCAGTGCTGTTATTCGTATCTTCTAACATCTGACTGCTATTCATTGTCAGCATGTACAAGGGGTCACTCTCAATGCTTTAGAATAACACATGCCAAAATTAACACTTACCTATACTCCTTCTTGACTTCTACAATCAAATTATGGAACAATCTCCCACAAACCATTGTCAATCAGCCATCCCTTAATAGTTTTAAAAACTTATTGTACGATTTTTTGTAGATTATATTTTTTCTTGTTCAATGTATATCTGTGTACTATACTCTGTATTGAGTTCTTCACAGTAATAAATAAATGAGTATTCACATGTTTTGTAGTTTTTAGCTTTCTCTTTTCACTTTGAATTGCACTATTCAATTATTTAATAAATATTGTTTCTGCTGCAAAAAATGCTGTATCTGTAGTTAGCTATAGCATGTCAATTTTAGCTACAATGTACCTCACTGTGATAGCATTCTATAACACAGTTATATTCAAGTAAAGGTCAGAGACTTTGCACAAAGAGGTTTACATCTGCTCACTACAAACTTAATTGTGACCCTATTTTGGAAAACCATACATTTTGGCACATTGGTCAATTTTCTGTTTTATTGTTAAAATGAAGCATTGAGTGGTCATCATCTACTTTGTGTGAAAATTTTGTGATGATACAATGAAGCATTCCAAAGATATGGCTAATTTACTGTCTAATACATAACAAATTAACTTTTCAATATTACTTTATAGTACTGTATAGTGATCAGGTGGGACAAACGATGACAAATTGCTTTGTTGACATAGATTTCCATTCCTACAATCTATAATGGATAAAAACGGATCTTAGATAGTTTAATCATGTTCTCTTAATGCTTTTCTTCAATTAAATCACATGTATCATGGTCTAAAGAGAAAAAATGTTGGTGTTATAAGTGAAGAAATCACCCAATTTGTAAGTTAATTGTTATCCCACGCAATGTGAAACTGCTACATAGTCTGATATAACTAAGTATATCTCCTAGATAAAAGAAGCTATGGGTAACTTCACAGCAAGAAGGCTTAATAGTTGCTTCATCAGAATGTGAAAAAAAAATCAATTTAAAAAAATCTCTGAAATGTTCAATTGAGTTTTTCCACAAATTTTGCTTGTGCCCAAATGTATGGTTTTCCAAAATATGGTCACAATTTGTGTTACAGTTGCATGCTTAGAATTCATTATTTTTATAATGACTGATTTAAGCAGAATTCACAGATTGTTCCTTTCCTGAAAATACTGTAATTATGCTAATAGTGGAATTGGCCTCCACTGCTCAGCTTCAAACAGTGGTGGAAGCAATCACTATAATTGCAGTTGTATCCCTGAAACCAGGCAGTCACCCACAGCTGGCTATACAAATACATTCCAAAATCACTGTAATCAATTGCTTCCGTACCTAAGTAATTATATGGTTCCTTCTTCCCTTCAAAAGAAGCACTAAAATCATGTCTCCTTGCTTCTGTCAAGAGTACAGAGATGGTAATCTGAAGTGTGACAAGTGCTCAGCCAATGGCAGTTCCATTAACAAAGTACAAATCTGGTATTGTACTGTAGCATTGACTGATCTGTGATACAATGCAGCCCCAGCATACTCTAAATTAGGACAAACGAGTCTTACAGTATAAACACCACCCCTCTTTGTGTTCCCAAACCTCAATAGGCTACAAGCCATGTGCTTTCTAGGACAAAGCCCTGGATGCCAAAACCCAAAGCTACATTCCAAATACTCTAGTTAATTAAATGTTATCATAATATCAGAGCATTTCACGTTGTATACTAAAATATATAGTGGACCTTCCTATCCAGATCTCCTTTCTCTGTTGTCCATTGACTATACCAATTACCACACATAGTGAAAACAAACTAGTGAAGGTCACTACTAATTTCTGCCACAATACTCACTATTTTTGTGTGGTGACACTCACTACTTTTGTAGTGACCTTCACTACTCTTATGTAGTGACCTTCACTACTCTTATGTAGTGACCTTCACTACTCTTTTGTAGTGACCCTCACTACATACGTAGTAGTGAACGTCACTACACAAAAAATAGTGAGTATTGTATCAGACATTAGTAGTGACCTTCACTATATTTAGTAGTGACCTTCACTAGTTTGTTTTCACTGTGCATGGACGCATTTACTTGTCCTCTCATGTTTGTTAAATCATGCCTATTTGTAAATGTTCCTGATGCGGTACTCTCCATTATAATTGGCAAAGAATCAGCATCGAAACGCTTACTAATAAGTCCCAGAATACAGTTGGTTTTAGAAACTACAGCTGCAGCATGTTGGTGAAATTTGAGGTACAGTATTGGCCAATTACAACTCCCAGATCCTTCTCAGCAGTGGCAGTACAAAGGGGTTCACCATTAACAAAGTAACTGTGAGGTGAAGCACTTGATATCCCACTTCCCATAAATTACATTTACTGTTGTTAATATTTGCCAACTAGTTCTTTCAAAAAAAAGGTTGTTCGTGTCAGTTGAACAATATCTAAGTCACTAGTGGTACCATACTTTGAAACAATTTAGTGTCATCAGTAAAAAGAAAAACTACCGTAAGCTGTTAGCTAACTGCTGTAGGTAAATCATTAACAAAGATGGCAAACAGAAGAGGTCCCAAATTGACCCTTGTGGGATGCCACAAATCGCACATCGCTCAGACTTCTCATTTCTTGCAATCACCTTCTGCTGGTCATCTGACAAATGATTGGAGACGAGCTTGAGAAGTTGAAAAGTCTACTAAGAAGGTGACTCAGATCAGTGAAAACAAATGCTAAAAAGAAAAGACAAAGCCACAAAAAGCAGCTTCAATCCGCATCAACAGATTACTTCTAATGCCATAAGTTTGGATTTTTACAGAAGCCTAGCATGTGATATATACTAAGTCAAAAACATTTCGAAAGTCAAAGTGATCACATCAACTGGGTTTCCAAGGTTGAGAAATTTAGTCAAAAGTTCCATAACCAAAGTAATTGTGTAGCACAAGACTTACCAAGCATATAGCCATGTTGGTAGGATGTAAATATATACATCACTGATTAAGGAAATTATTTTTAATAATAGATCTACCAATAATAGAGGTCAAGGTATACTATGTAGAATGATTGTTGTAACTTAGTGACGGTCTCCTTTCTTATGATGAATAGGTATAACATGACCTCTTTTCCATGAAGCTGGTAATGTTAAACACTTAGTAAATAATAAGGTCAAAGGAATACATGCCATTTCCTTATAAGGAGTTTGGATGGCCAATTATCAGCTTTTGTATACTCTACCTCAAGTGAGATCAGAACATCATTCAAAACAGGAACATCAGTACTTATGCTGTACTCAGGGAATGAGCCAACAGCAATAACATTTGAAAAACCTGTTAAACACATTAGCTTTGATTTAGCATGAGGTTATTATTGCTCCAAATTTGAGCATTATGCTTTTGAGCAGTGCTCAAAAAATTATTTTGAGAAATGCCAAAATCATGTCACCATCATTCTTTGGACAGTGATGTCAGTATTAGATTATTTTACGTTGATATTTCAAATAGTTATCTATTCTTTTAGCTGGTTGCTGTATTAGAGTATTTCATTATATGACTGCTTTATATATAGTGACTGTTCTACTAGAGATTCTGACTGCTCTATAGAGTATCTCGATTTTTTTAACAGAATTTACTTTTCTTACTAGTAAGGGCTATGCTTATAACCACTTTAAAATGCCAGCATAATTCATGATACTTACACATACTTATTGTTCCCGAAATTATGCCGGCATAATCACCGCATCCCTAGTCTGCACATGTGAAACTATCAGATGTAGTCAAATCTTTTAAATGGGAAATTTAGTTTGTACATAGGCAGGAGTTGACATGCTACCAAAAATATTTAGTTTTGATGTTATTGGCAAACTCAAAATCACATCCCAAGTGTCTGGTAAGAGATCGCAAAGAAACTATATCATGCTTAAAAGTAGACAAACCATTGTGGGATTTAATCTCAGTGTAAGCTAATCAATTCTTTTTATTCTTCAACTTCATAGATTCCTTAGTCTATATTAATATTCTTGCATTTTTTTGGTTTAGCAAGGGATACACAAGCTCTCATTATCTTATCAAAGGTTGTAGAAAAATAATCCCAACAATCATTAACAAAACAGGTTAACCATTGGTTTCCCAAATATTACAATTTTTTTTAACAAAACAATTACACTACTTGCTTTACATCTTAATAACTTCTGTATACTTGCAGGTATCATCAGAAAATTTTTAGCAACACTTCTCTACATAATTACAGTATGCACCAGTGATATCAATGGGATGTTCATTGAATAGTCTAATTAGGTTTGCAGTGGCGTAGCTACCACTGAGGCAGCCGAGGCAGCTGCCTCGGCAAAAATGTTCGGCAACAACAGGCTGAGCAGGCCTGAGTTTTAGCATCCCGGATTTTCTACTTAAACGTTACTAGACAGCATTACTGTACCACACATAATAGAATCTATGGCTGTATAGTACTAATCAGGGCTGGAGTCCATGGTGACAAGGTGATGGACCACTTTCAACTACTCAGTAATTCAGTTGTAAAAAGATCGAGATACTCTAATAGAGCAGTCATCGTAATATACTCTAATAGAGCATTCAGTACAGATTATAGCCACTGTTCTCATTACACTGCTTGGTCTAAATCATTTACATTTATGTTAATTGTCTTTGCATTACTTTTCAAAAGTTCCAATGAGTCAACTGCATGGTATTGCATTGAGCTAATTGTTCATGCATATTATATCATAATTATGCATTAGCAGTTACAATCAAAAGTATAGCCTCCACATGCCATTTCAAAGCATATATTTTCAAAATTTTCTTGAGGGAGCATGCCTCCAAACTCCCTAGTTAGCACATGCAGTTGAGCATCACATGAAAGTCTGACTCAAACATCAGATCAATAAAAAGTATAGCGTGTATGACTATGACCTCCGTTGCATGCGGTCCACGGATGACCTGACCACTCAAAATATCTCTGGAGTAAGTTGTGTTGAATGCAATTAAACTAGTCTAATAATTGAAGCATGGGAGCTATACTGTAGCATTAACAAAGCTGGAGTATTATTTATGGCACGTAGGAAACGCTCAGAATCTTTCTTCCATCCAACCAGATAGTCAACCTGCAAATGCTGTACTACCCATACTTGAAAGTAATTTTGTGAATCAGTTGAGTCAGAAGCAGACCCTCTCAATTAGGTCAATGTATAAACTTTGCCTCGGTAAAATTTTTTTCCTGGCTATGCCACTGGGTTTGTGATGTACTTAAAGTTGCATAATGTATGTAAAATTTTATTGAAATAGATACATACTGTTTATTAACTTTTAGAATTTTGCTAGAAAGCCACACCATTTGAGGAGAACATATTATTGTATGGTTTTACAATGAAAGTACTGTCATGATGTAGATACGGGAATATATACATAGACGACCTATTATAATACTTAGATCCTTATAAGGAATTCTGTATTTCTAAATAGGGACCCGCCAATTATGCTGGCATAATTAGGAGCATAATAAGTGCCTGAAAGTATTGAGCATAATGCTAGCATAACAGGAAGAATATTTGAGCCATACTGCAATTTCTTGATGGCCAAAATGCATATCACAGAAAAGGTCAATAACTCTAATAGAACAATCAGGCAGCTGACTGTTCTATTAAAGTATATTGATCTTTTCTGTCACATGCATTTTGAAGAGCAAAGATGTGCTTCAGCCACATACCCGGTATTATGTGCCCATAACTGCAAATTTATTATGGAAATGAGGTATAAAGCTTGAGCATAATTTTGAGCATAATAGGTAAAAAAATTGAGCAGTGCAGCATAGCATAATAGGTAAAATTTTGAGCATAATAGGCAGGTCTCTATTTCTAAAGTGGTTTTAGAGGTTACTGATCCAATAAAAATGCATATTGGGTTTCCATTCATCTAAAAACAAAAAGGCAAAAAAAGCTGTATGGAAAAAACTATTGGTGGGAACAAGGGTTTACCATGTTGGTTTCCCAATTAACAGCACTGAGGAGTGATTTTATGTTATTAAACCCAGCATTAGTTATACATTGAAGCTAGGTACATGTGAATCATCTGGCTCAATAACATGACAAAAAGGAGGTATAAGATCATAATAAATGCACAAGTGGTAGTTATTTCCCAGCTTAGACTACCTAGGGTGGAGGGCATTTCTATAGTGAAATTTTAAAGGCAGCATGGAGCTATGTATGTGTGAAAATAGCATTATTGTTTTTCAATGCATGAGACATTACGGTGCGTGTGTATGTGTGTGTGAAAGACTATGTGTATCGGTGCCTCCATGTGGTGACTCCCTGGACAGTGTCTGCTTTGATAATGAATACTGGCTAAAGCTGATAACAAGCTTGGACTTTCTGTGTGCATGAGAGCAGGACATCAGTCAATCACGTCACACAATCTTGTTCACCTTCAGATGACTTGCAATCTTCTCAGGATGGAGTTTGCCATCATGAACTATGAAGAAAAGGTTTCAAACTCAGGACATCAGTCAATGCAGAGGGGAATTGTCAGTACACAATTAGACCTTGCCCAACAACTTGATTTTAACCTTTTTGGATTTTTTCCCCTTCATAGGAAGGGTCATATGACCATTTTGTGACAGTGGTACAGAGGTGTGAGTGTGTGTGTGTGTGTGTGTGTGTGTGTGTGTGTGTGTGTGTGTGTGTGTGTGTGTGTGTGTGTGTGTGTGTGTGTGTGTGTGTGTGTGAGAGAGAGCGAGAGAGAGGCAACATATAGAGAGTAGCTAGAGCATTGTCCTCGTATATATTATTAGAAAGGTTCCAGGTTTGATGCCCGGTTATTGCTAGTCGCCGTTATTGTTTCCTTGAGCAAAAAACTTTATTTACTTTGCTCCAGTCTACCCAGCTGTTAAATGGGAGGCCTTTTGATTTGCATGGGGAATATACAACTGCCTTTTATACAGCTGTGAGAAAGTTGTAAAGTGGTTCTATTAAACATACAATCAACTATTAAAAATAATAATTTGCTGTACAACAAACTCAAACTCAATCTAATAGTAGTACTGTACAGTACACTACACTAGAATAACATTTTACCAATATATAGAAAGTAGTGATATGAGTAGAGAATGCTCTCAGCCTAGATACGGTATCTCTTAACTAACTGTTATTTCAGTTCACTTATGGTACATTGTATTTGCACTGACACCTCATAATTACTTCTCAAACCATTATTTCATTTTCCAATATACATACATGTATATAATACAGTATAAATTCACCAGATAAGCAATTAGCTGTACAGTAGAATCCTGTAGTGCATGCAAGTTAGTTAACACAAACTAATACTACTGAAAGTGTGTACGTACTCAATAAAGCTACAATAAAACTATGTAACAGCACTGCAGCATCACATGATTTTCCATATAGCAAGTTATTGGTTTTGTGGGTGACTGCTGTCCTTGGTAGATGGATATTCAGCTGTTATCAAGATATACAAAACACATTAATGTATGACCAAGACAATATATTTATTATTTATCATTAATCTCTATCCCACTAGGAACCTGAAAGGAGGCCACTGAAAGACTGTGTAAGGGTTCAAATTCATGCAGGCCCTAAATTACGCATGAGACTAGACTGTAGCTACAGTTGCCATACATCAAATATCAGGATGCACCACTGTATACAGGCGTGCAGCATTACAGGGGAGATAAAACACATGATGTTGTACTGTATCTGTTGTATGATGGCATGTTAGCTACATGCTGTAACCAGGGTCCTTGCTGATACACAGAACAGTATTTTACTTCACTATAATACACAGTAACTAGGACACCGCCCTGTAACTATGTGCATGTAAATTAGAATTAAATGACAGGTAAGGCCTTATCAAGGTACAAAATTTCAAGTCATCATGCCACTTTTCAAAGTAGAAGTTTAGAAATTTCAACTGATTAATTAAGTGTTAATACATTTCCTTACAGTGTAAATGAAATCATTATTACTTTGGGGAGATCTGCACAGAAGAAACAACCTGACTATAAACAAAATGTTGAACCATGATTATGGCATAACTTCTGCAACCGTATGCTGAAGTACTAAATATTTCTGTATAGACCTGATGGGCGAAGTCACTACTTTTTTACCTTAGAGTTGGAAACCAGCCAACACATTTTCTATCACCTCTGATAACACGGGTGGTGGAGCAGGCCAAAGAGTGAGGGGGCCAGGCCAGCTGTAAGCTAAAGACCAAAAAAAAAGAAAGGTAACTACCCGCTGACAATAGCTGCTCTCCACCAACTATCTCCTTATTTATAACTAAACATACATAGCTAAGTAGCTTGCTACACTACTTCTCTGAACACTGTGACTGCTCTATTAGAGTATCTAGATCTTGAATGTTCTATTAGAGTATCTCAATCTTTTCTTGCAAATACTGTCTCCTAAAAGTATGGTCCCCTGTCTCCATCGCCTATGTGTGTGTATGTATAATGTGTGGAAAAACTCCCCAGTCTGACAAATTAATGTTTGTATGATTCTGTCGTAAATACTGTAGCATTGCATTGCAGTCAAGAACATAGCTACATGCTGTGTGACTACTCTATTACTTGATCTTCTGTATGTAGTAGAAAAGAAAAATTGTTTTCTACATTTAAGTATTTTTAGTTGATAGTTAGGTACACTATTAAAGGAAGTAAATCATTTTTAAGTTTAACTTGACTTAAACTAGGTTATTAGAGGGAGATGATTTGCATGTGCTGGTGTCGTAACATCTCAGATAGCAAGCATGGGACAGTATATAGGCAATACATATGAAATTTATGCTTTATAGTTACAAATACATTTTTTGTATATGTTAAAGCATAGCTGCGAGTGCTATATGAAAAATAAAGTACGAGGCGTGCGGCTGAGATGCTAATAAAGCACGAGACAAAGCCGAGTACTTTATTAGCATCGAGGCCAAGTGCCAAGTACTTTATTTTTCATATAGCACGAGCAAGGCTATGCTTTAAATGATTTATGGAACTTTCTAGTTGTGTAGCTTCACCATACACTAGGACTTGTAATTAACATGCGTTGCACGAATTATTAGCAGCCTGAATACACACAAACTAGTTTAACAAAGTAACTCACGCGTATTTCACTATAGTTTGGCATGGTAGACATTCATCACGTATTTTGGCAGGTTTTGCTCGCAACCCACAATTGATTTTATTGTGAGTCACATGGTGAAATAATTCTGTGATATCTCCATGACTTGTCCGTTTACATTAACAAATGTAACAACAACGTTACCTTCTCCCACCCATCATCGAAGCATTTAGATATGTCTCTAAAAGCATTCCAGTGGTAGAACTCGTATTGGCTGGGATGATTGATCACTCAGCGCGGCAAGGCTACCAGCCTTCACTAGCTTGGGTGATTAGTCGTACTGGCGTGAACCCTGCAGGCTATTAGCCTGCATTAGAGCACATGGGCAACTGACTTATTGCCCACAAAGAGTGCTTATTGAATGAATAAAGCACTCTTTGCGGTGCAATAAAGTACCCTTTGTGGTCAATGAAGCTGTTGGCCAGCTGAGAGTGTACTTTATGAAATTTAAAGTACACTACTCCCTTTGATCTCGCCCACGCAAAGTTCTATAATTAATTATAAAGTATTAGCAATATGAATGTCCAATAGATAACAAGTATAAGATTAATTTCATTAATAATTATATAATAATATTAATAAATCCCTGTAAGGCCTTATCTGGGTCATTTTGTTAAAGAATTCTAGAAAAAAGTAATGAAACAAGGGAGGTCGCCTACACCTGAAGATATGCTAGTGATCATGTAATTCCTAATTCAGTCAATACCCATGACTGAATTAGGGATTGAGTGTCCATTAGCATATTTTCAGGTATAGTGACCTCCCTTGTTTCATTACGTTTTTTTCTTTCTTTGATCCCTAATTGAATTTAAAATTCTTAATTAATTTTTCCGTATACTTGTAAGCTTACCTTTTTGCAACATTATTATTAAAGACTGGTGAACCCATGCATACCACATTTGAACAGGAGGGATGATAACAGGCTTATTTTTTCGTCTGAGCGCATACCCCAACTATCAATTTCTGAATTAGTTAAGTGGCCATTATGCTTGGTTTTCAACTATGTATGTTTAACCAATTACACAGCATTACAATCAAAGAACACTAGGAGAAGGACCTCTGCAATTAATCCAGTCACAATGGAAAACTCGGACTATATCCATCAAATGTAGGGAAGCCGTCACATGGCACTACCACGAATTGACAACTTGTGCTGTCAGCAAAGATAAATGGGAGGACACAGGTAAGCATACATTGTACAAACTGCAGTATACCAAAAGGTACCAGTCAACAACAAACAGTGAAACACTCGACAAGCCTGTATCTTTAACCGTTATCAAGTTACGCTTGTCTGAATGCATTAGTCAGTCATTCATTCATTCATTCATTCATTCATTCATTCATTCATTCATTCATTCATTCATTCATTCATTCAGTCAGGCAGGCAGGCAGGCAGGCAGGCAGGCAGGCAGGCAGGCAGGCAGGCAGGCAGGCAGGCAGGCAGGCAGGCAGGCAGGCAGGCAGTAGAAAATTCCACTAAATATTATTTTTAAAATCAATTTCATAGCAACTTTTTGAAAGTGTTTCAGGTGGTACTGAAGGCACTTTTGGGCTTGGTTATACCTATGCTGCCAAGACACCATGAAGGTATTGTGAGGCTGGTGGTGATAGTTTTGGCTAGAAAAGCCCAAACCTCTATCATGCAGTACTACTGATATGTTAAATGTTTCCAGTGTATAGTCAACTGAACTGTGAGGTGTTGATACTTGATCATCCCCTCCCCTAATTGTCACACCCATCTGTAGGTCAAAGTCGTATGTGGTTAAGTTAAAGAAAATTAAGTAATGTGATTAGATGTGCATAGCATGGCAGTATTGTGATATTTGATTAATTTTTAATCTGATTGTTTTAAACACTTATCAACTGTACCAATCCAACATATACGTATATTGCAAGTTATGTATATTTGGCAATATACAAAATCATAATCACTACTGCTAAGCTGTCATGAAGGAAAGTGAAGCTATTTTTTACTGTCCTGTATGATTATATCTATAACATTTATGCAATCTTTATCTTGTACTAGTCTCCTATCCATGTCACAATTGCATGGCTAAAGCACTACAGTATGTACATGATGCTTGTCAATCAATGATTATATTAATGCAATGTAAACAACCACTCCACAAAGGGTCTTGAATTAGGTGTTTAGCTGCCAGCTGGTTAGCAATGAATGCATGTTCTTCACAACTCCAACCACATGGTAGGCAAATCTAATGATGTGATGTTAATCAAGTGTTTGACCTTAATCACTGCAGGATTTCATGCTTCACTTTAAGTATTGTGCTACCACTTCACTGAAGAAGCTATTCCCCTAAAATAAGTTGGTAAAGTGAAGTTTCTGTAATGAGTAGCTTGCTTGGTAGACAGCATGGTGGCTTAGTTTGAAGTTTTGGGGATATCTAATTGATATGTATTGTGACAGAAGAGTTGTCTATCTATGTTAACCTGCAAATTTGAATAGTAGAAGGTAATGAACATACGTACTTTGAAGTACATATTAAATATCAGTATAAAGTTTGTAGGGTCATCAAAGGTCCCCGGTCCCTGGTCCTGGATATTCGGTCCATGGGTACACAAATTTTTTACCTACACTGTTGTAAGAGGTATTATATGTAATTCCCTGTAATACATCATGCACAATGCGAGGCAATTGTAGCTGCAGTAAATGGTAAATAAACTGACATGATAGTTTACCAGTAAATGAACAGAACAAGGTGGTCATTACTTTTACTATATACTGTAGGTATTGCTTACTCTCCTCCATTGAAGTGCTTTTGTTCTGCAATGTAAAGTTGGATTTCATGATCTGTTTTTGTGTGGTGGTGTCCTATAAAATTAAAATTATATTAATGTTTCATTTAGTGTTATAAGGACATTCTTTAGAACTTCGTACAGTGTAATTTGGAATTTGTAATTGAAGCGTAAGTTAATGTTTGTTAGTTCCATTACCTTTAGGGAGGATTTCAATTTTCTTTCTTTCCTCCACTGCTTGAACTTTCTCTCTATCACATTTTTCACCTACAATACACTCAATACAATAAACTGTAGCACTGGCAGTTTACAATGTATGTATGTACTGTATGTACCTGTACACACAGTACATATCACACTTTAATACCACCAAATGTATTCATATACTGTATAGAGGGAAACTTTGGTTGGGGGGGGTAAAGTTTGGTGAATAGCAAGCTAAATTGCAGTTGGCAAAATAAATTTTGGCGAATTCAAGTTCAATGTTTAGCTATAAAGATGCTAATCTGAGGCACTACAAGTAATTGGAGGATTTAACTTTGGTGGCAAATTTGTAGCAAATTGCCAAATTCGTCAAAGTTTTCACCTGCCAAAGTTTCCCTACACAGAAACCCAATGTTTATTACTACAGTAGACATAGTACTCATAATTAAAGAATTTCTTGGGACTAGGCAATTAATCTGTAATTCCAGAGAAAGTCATGCAATGTGTGTTGATCTGCAATAACATGCATACTTTTGGCAATCCTACTGACTTTGTCTAATAAGTATAGTGTCTTAGGACTGTACAAGCAGCATGATTTCACTGAAAAACTGATCATACATTTTGTTTTGCTTGCCTGGTTTACTGTTTTTTTTTTAATTTTATCAAAATGTGCATATGGACACCTAAAGTATTTATCTACAGTATGTTTGTGCATTAAAGTTAAGCTTTGGACTGGGGCGGCTTTGTTGGTTTGAAAAATACAGGTGTAGCAACTCCATACAAACTTTGTGGATGTCCTTGCCATTGGCATTACTAAACAAAAGCAGGCTTTGGCTTTCAGGCTTGGTTAGGTAGTAGGATAGTAGGAAAAGTTTATTCCTGGCTTGAAAGGAAGTGTGTCTTCCACATTAATTGTGAATAGAAATGAAAATCAGCCTGGGGGTCTAAGACTTGTTGAAAGAATTTGCAGGAAAAACATGACTGACAAACTACTGTATAAAACTGTTGAGAAGATACTTCTGTGCATAATACATTATTTAAAGTAGCTAGTTCAAATGTTGCTTCTTCAGCAGTGCACAGCAAGTAGACAATTAGCTACTATATATATGAATTAAAAAATTACAAAATTACAACTAACGCAATAAAAAAATATTAATTCAAAAATGAAGTAGGGTTTCAGCAATACATAGTAGTGAAACAAGAGATGATTGTGGCTATGAAGGAAAATTCCTAGCTACTTGGCATCGCAATGATGTGGGAAAATCCCTATTCAGCATTCTAATTGTAGGAGTAATGCCATAGTAGGGGTTTTCCCACATTGCTACAATGCCAAGTACAGTGTAGCTAGAGATATTCCACAGTAGATCAAGCAATGCCTTGGTTCCTACAGAGCTAGATCATTGTCGTGACATGTTCTGATCATTTAAGGGGGCATGGCAATTGTCTTAAAAGTGCAGCTTAGCTGCTATCCAATGTTACAGTCTGTTAAGCACCTCAAATAGTTTCGTGGATGTAAATACGCTTTTTAAAGGAAAGAGTCAATACAGAAAATTAATTCCTGGGTATGAATTCCATGAAGAAGAAGACAACCAGATAAAAAGAACAGCAAAGTGTAGAAGGCAGTTATTTGTTGGAACTACAAACTACCACCAGTGAGTTTGCTGCTGTGGCGTAAAAATAATGGTGACTGTGTTCCACTTTGTTGGGCCTCTACCCTTGCAAAAGGCAGGCAGGCAGACAGGCAAGCAGGCAGGTAGACGAAATTTTGAGTTATGCATTTAAAAAAATCAATATCCAGATGCCTGTAAGTGCTTTCTTGTTTTTAGTACTGTAATTGATGCTGAATGGAGTAAGGCTATGCTGTAAAGGTGTCATGTATTCCATGATGGTTTTTAGACATGATTGTTTTAGTAGTGTGCATCACTTTAGGGGGAAGTATATACAACTGATGCAGTAATTTAATTTGATAATTATAAAACCTACTACTCAATAGCAAAGTGCAAAATGCAGTGGAGGTGTGTGCATGGGTGGAGGGCAGGGGTTATTCCCCCTCCCCCGACTTTTGTTGGACAACGTTTGCAATACAAGACTGAATTACTCCAGCAGAAGAGTCAACCACTCTAACGGAACAGTCATTCATAGATCCTTTAAAAGCTTTTAATTTATTTGCAACAATTACCTAAGATATTCTCTCAGCACTACCAAAAATGTGAAAACATCCTGACCAGACCTCCATGAATGACATCCATATTTGTTCTATGCTTCAAATCTACTATGTAAATTTTATATAGTTGTTCCCCCCCAAACTCTGTGGCCTGCTCCACCACCCCTGGAATAGTATGTTAAATTCCATCTAGCTGCATGGCATCTGGTTTGTAAAAGTAGCACAACATCAAATGTTCATAATTTATCCTTAAAATGTTCAAACTTGAATAGTGAACATGGCTATGAATTATCCTGTAACTACTCATAAAAACTCACTAGCCAAACAGTTACAGAACCTAAATGTGTACACACTTGCATATGTGCACATGTACAGTACATACCTCTTTGTTTCTAACAACATGAAAAAAGAATATTCCCACACCCTGTAAAAATATTCACAATGCATATCAGTATACTACAATATATAGGAGCATGCTTAAACTATTCTGATCATAGCAATGCATTTGTGTTACAGTAGCATTTACAAGATCTCTGATTAGTAATACTGTACAATAGTTTAAATAGTATAATCTAAAAGATACACTCTTTTAAGCATAGGATAAAATGTGAAGGGGATTCCGGGTCCCAAACTATGTAACTCTTTTAAGCACTTCTTTAGTTTAATAACAAGATTTACAGGGTGAGTTGCTTTTCGTTCAGCATTGTTTCTAGTATTACAACAGGTGCAGGGTATCTATGGGGATGTGGCAGTTATGCCGACAAAATTGTATATGCTGGCATATTAAAAGAATAATGAACTATAAGGCTTCGGTCCTAAAGAAAGTTGTTCTTGTATGTTTGGTTTACATAATTCTTATAAATAAAACATTCAAAAACTCTGATAGAACAGTCATGCTAATACAATGCTGCAGATACTTGCAAAGTTGTATGACAATAAATCGAAGCTACAGATATAATAGCATCTATGATACATCACTACAATACATTCACTGATATTGTACGTACTTGCAAGGAATTCACAACAGTAAAGATCCATGCCAATTCTACAGAGTCTTTATTAATCAAAAAAAGCAAGCCAAGTAGCCAAGTTCCTCCAAGTAAAGGTAGAAGTACTACAGTACTTGACAGTAGTATCCTAAATTGCATGTACGAAATGAACTTTAAGCAAATACTGTATTAATTGTGATGTGAAATGATAATACAACTTCACTATATACAAGTGCAAGGAATGATTATTGTTACAAGCTGTACTGTATAGTATTTACAAAATTTTATGCATACTTTGCTGTCTCATAATTTGCTTTCAGTGTATCTGTCATTTTAGCACGTGTCCTTCTTGACCGAATGATACTTAACAGTGACAGCATAAACAAAGTTACATTGATCTATAATAAAAATATATACAACAAGCAAATAGTTGAATAGGCAGTTTTACCATTAGAATTAAGATCACAGGCCCAGCAAATGCCCAAATGGAACCATCCTTGTCTGAGATCCAGCATCTATATAGCACATATGTGGGAATTAAAAATGCTCTTTAACATATGTACACACGAACATAAATGTATATATTGCAAGCTAAATTGCAGCTCTGATTATCAGAAACTTTCTATACTTAGGAGTTTTGATATAAATCTGCTCAGTTTTGTAACCAAATACAGTACCCTATAGGTTTGTGCATGTTTGTGTGTCTGTACATAAGCAAAACATATGTGTGAGCAGATTTGTGAAAAGGTACCTTTTCTGCACATTTTACACAAAATGATCTAACACTTGACTTTATTCTGACAAAGTTGCTCTTAGTGTCAAAATGCAGCCAGATACTGTAGCTACACCCATGAAAAATAACGTGCCATGATCAAAACATTATGAAGCATCAAAGTTCAAAAAATGGGTCACATTTTGTGTGTGTGATAAGGTACTTCTTTCACAAATCCGGTCACATGTGTGACCAAATTTTTGAAACCAGTCATGCCTGAAACAATTAGAATTTTCAAAACTGGGTATCTATGGTTTATTCTACCCTTATATGGATAAGAATTTAACTACTTATAGACAGTGCTGTGTTTCAGAACTAAATATGTAATGTGTTGAATGCACCCATAAGGGTGATTTTCCAAAATTCGGTCACATATATACTTGAAGATTCTTGCAAAGAGTGAAGGTTACACTAATCACTGAAGCAGACAAATTACATGAAGGGGTATACCTTTGAGAATTGCAGGCAATGTATTCTTATGAATCATATATATATATATATATAAGTCAAATTTGTTATTGGCTTTATATGCTAACAAGAACATGCAGTGAAAGCTCTAAGCAGATTGAATAGCAGGCTAATCATGAAACAGCACTCAATACTGAGAGGATGCTACATGACAATTAACATTATGAAGAACTAAGAAAGCAATTTAAAATATCTGAAAAATTCTTCTCTACCAGACACTTGGCCATAGTAGTAGTTACCAAACTTGTTGCTGATTAACAACAGTGCAACATGAAGACTTGGTTCTTATACATTATTAATATAACTTTATACAGTATAGCAGCAATTATGCTGGTGTGTATGTGAATCAGAAAATACACTGGCTGACATTGTAAAGTAAAATTACAGTTTTGTTAAAAACAGAGCTATAGTGGAGAATTCAGAATTGCAATAGTAAAGTTACTCTGATTATACTACAGTGCTATCATGTGTTTAACCCATTGTCTTAAAATTATATCCAGGAATAGTGCTATGTTAGAAATGTAAAGTGCCTAAATTTAAGACTGGTACCATACACACAAGTCAAGTTATGGATTGCCAAGTACGTACAGTACATGCAATTGGAAAGGCTATAAGACCCCTTTTTGCTGATCCGGTCACAATTATGAATGAATATGCACCAACTATCAATTACTGAAATATGAAGTGGCCATTCTGCTTATGTTCCACCCATTATTATACAGTTTTATAAATGAATAGCAGTATGAGAAGTGCCTCTGTATTCAATGCAGTCACACTATGGACATTAAAACATTGAAGCCATCACTAGTTGTCATGAATCAACACCTACACGGTAGTGGAGAAAGAAAGGTACACAAAGGAGGACAAAGGTAAGTCCATGATGCATGCATTGTAGCTGCTGTGGTTGATAAAAAATTCTATTCAGGACAAAGTCACAGCAAACAGTGAAGAAATTAAACCCACAAAATAGCCTTAACCATGCATAGTCAAGTTATGCTTGGCTGGAAGCATCAGTTAGGCAGTCAGTTGTTGGGTCAGTTAGAAGAAAATTCATTTTAATAATATATACTATCAAATTTCATGGAAACTTTTTCAAAGGGTATAGGGTAGCCCCGAAGACATTTATTGGGCTTGATTATGCCTAAATAATACTGCCAAGCTGTTATGAAAGAAATGCGAGGCTGGTTTTTGAAGGCTAATAAGCCCAAACTTCCATGATCCCTATTATACAGTACTACCGTACTGTACCTGTACAATACGTACAACAATTGCTCTATGGTTAAAGTGACTGGGCACACAAAAAAAATTATTGAGCTTGTGACACAAACTACACCCAACAATGAAACAGGTCAGATCTAAGTACTTACCTGAATGCAATATCTACAATCTGTAGTTCGCAAAATGGAGCCATCAACTATTTTAAAAGTGCAGACAATCACTTAGTTATACTGTAGTGTACCAATGTTGTGAGAGTTTCCAAGTAATGGAAATTTGAAAGAAAACAAATTTTATATGCCCTTGTGCCTTTTTTCACATGCTCAGGCACAATTTAGGAATTTTCACATTAATTGATATTTTACCATTTTAATACTTACGCTATTATTTCGGTTTCACTGGCTGATGTATTATCCATCTCCATATCAATGTTATATTCATCCATACATGAAGTTGTATTAATATTCTTATCAATTACATAGTTATCATAAGACAGTCCAGCTGATATAGCAACTATTGGTATGGGTAGACCTACATGTATATATGGAAAAACAACATTAATATACATTTAGTACTGCTAATCATAAATTTTCATCCTTAAAATATTTTATGGATTGATGTATCCATGAAAATTTATCACATGAAATTAATTAACTACTAACAAAATTATTGTGTGCATATGTGCAGCTGCCTATTATCTATGAATAAAGTTTATCTTCAATTTGAGTGTTACTGTATTAAGGTTGACCTCTGCTTAGTCTGTTCGGAATGTCTCTGCTGCAATACTTCAAAAGAAAACAATGCAAGTAATGATTTGCCTGACCCAAACTGAGGGACCACTGTCAAGACATGTACAACTACCTCCATAAGCAACTGTTTTCAATATTAAATGAACAAGTGTAAGCCTGAACCTTGTCACAGGAGAATAATATGATCCTTGTATAAAGATGAGTATATAGCAGTTATCGTGACTAGCTAGTGAGGTAGACTGAGAGGTAGCTAGCTTTAGTATCAGCCTGGAATATCTACATACTGGTGGATCTTTATAATGATACTAGTTAAACATTCGGCCATACAGTAGATACATAGTCCAAAGGGTATATAATTGGTGAAGTAGACTAAAGCAGTTTAATTAGAGTGTGAGCGTTTATGCAGTTAGCTATGATTCAACCATGGAAAAGAATGTTATGTCCGGCACAGCTAGACAGTGCTTACAGTACTTATCAAGCACAATGATGAAATGTTTGCAGGGGCATACGCAGGAATTTTGAAAAGGGGTTTCCACTACAGCTAAGTGACTGTTATATAAGAGTAATTTATTTATATTACCTGACTGCTCTATTAGAGTATCTCGATCTTTTCACCAAAATCATAACTCAGAACAATGCTATAAGTGTTGCTATCATGTTAGAAACTAAGATAAAAGTTTAAAATGTGTCCTGTTCCATGATAGATTCCAGATTCTGGAAACCTGAGGTTACAATTAATTTTCTTAATGTTTCAAGTAGTGTGTAAAATCCAAAGTGGTTTTCTGAAACCCCTGGAAACCCCCTCGGTACAGCCCTGGTTTGACTGAAATGAAGTGAACTTACATGATAGACAGGTAATTATAAAATATTGCATATTTTAATACATAAGTTTAGTTACTGCAGCTACACCACAACAATAGCTGCAGTAATAATGGTAAGTATCTAGGAGTTTCAATGACAACACAAATATTCTATAGTATCCTTGAGTGAAACAGCAGTAAGGTCTATATATCAGTGATGTATATCATCGCGCAGTTAACAAAAAAAATATCAAGCTAGTAGAGTCAGCTGTTTAAACAAGCTACAAAAAAATGTGATGTGGAAGATCCAAGTTTACTGATGATGATATGTACCAGAAGGTTCAGGCTTACATTAAAAATGTAAGAGTGGGAAGTGGAATATTTTAGTTGCAGTGGTTATGGGTGCTGCAAAGTAATCAATACGTATTTGGCTTATTCTCTATTGACTTTGTGCAACAAAAAGCCATAGTACAGTAAATACAGTGCACCAGAACCAATTTTGCTGTAATCAAGAAAGTTTTCAAAAGGAAAGTGTTACAATGGAAGATGTCCCACCACAGCTAGTGTTGAACTGGAATCAGACTGGTCTTAACATTGCACATTCATCTTGGACCATGGACAAGAAAGGTTCAAAAATGGGTTGAAGGATAAGCACCAGATAACAGTTGTTTTCTGTGGCACTATTGAAGGAGATTTTTTGTCAGTGCAGTTGATTTATAAAAGTAAACACAATGGTGTCATCCAAAGTACAAGCTTCCTGTTGGGTGGGACATCACACATTACAAAGTATTGGTCTAGTGAAGAAACCATGATTCGTTAATATCACATTAACATCCTGCTATGCATAGTTTGGGTGTAAACGGGGCAGCTCAGGATGATTAGTCAAGGGTGGGTAAGAAGGTGACTATTTTTAGCATGTTTGCGGCAGATTCAATCTTTATGACTGAAGCAATTCCAAATAGCAGCCCTTCTGCATGAGTAGAGATCGTGTGATGGCCATTTGCATGCGCAATGGTGTTGGGTATTAACAATTGTGGGTTCCAACTGGGATTCGATACCAAATAATTATACCCCAGGCTTCCTTGTCTGTTAACCTTGTAAATTGTGTTTCATTACGAGGATCACGTAGCTAACTGCACATGACTCAATCAAAGTTTGCAAGGGGTGGTTACTTCCTACAATATAGGATGCATGGCTCAGAGATTGTGTTGAGAATAAATAGACACTAAATAGTTGATACTCTGTAGTTTGCATGCAAATTTGTACTAAAATATTTTCGTGGGTGGCCTAACACACTAAAATTTTATCAAAACGAGTTTTAAAATAACGAATATTTTGTGTACGAAAATTTCCTGTTTTATGGTATAATGCCTAAAAGTTTAGAGCTTTAACATCCAATACTCCAATAGATTGCTATGGTTTAATATGCATTATTATAATTATATAACAAATTCCCAAGCACATTAATTACGTGCATAGCTAGGGCTAGGGAAGAAGCATTATGCCAGCCTAAATACGCCTATATATGCAGCAGCACAAAAATTGATACTAAAATTCAAATGCATACTGAATAATTATATGTATATACACTGTATAATTTTGCATATGTACTATTATGTTTTTAAAAGCTAAATGAAGTAGAGATATACAGCAACAAACTTTACTAATATAAATCATGATGGACAACTAAGTGAAAACTTGTGGAATTTGGTGATAATTGGTTTCATCATTTGCTCACATTACATGTAATCGACATAATAATAATTCAGTATGTATAGATAGACAACTAGATGTGTGACATAAACATGTAGCACAAGTATGTAATAATATGGAGAAACAAGCATGTGTAGCAAAAAAAATGTCCTTTTATTACTGTATATGTGACCAGATTTGAGATAACCTGGCTTCCACGAACACAAAACCGAATTTGTGTTTTTACCACAAATGGACTGCTCTATCTTTTCTTCAGAACTAGTGAGTCTGGTTTCTGTAGCAGCTTTTGTCAGATCCAGTGAAAGCCTTAAGTAAAGGTTGTAGTCTAAGACTTCAAAACACAGAGTTGTATGTAATTTAGTAACCCTTACACCTTGTAGTAATGCTCTCACTGCACTCAGGTACCACAACTCAAGGCCTTCAAGTTACTACAGTATTACGTAGAATCCTGTGCTACCGACTCATTGATATACATGGTTTTACTGAAGAATTGTCATTGAATTGAATACATACAGAAGAATACTGTATGTATAGTGTATGTTGCATGTTATGCTATATATAAGACTATCTACTGTACTTACCCCAACCAAGGAGAAGAAAGAACCGCATATCCTGAAATATTCCTTTGTAGAATAATTCCACAAACATCATGTAAATCATTATTGCTTCACAAAGAGTCCAGCAGAACACACAGAGGAAGAAGTAGTGGAGAAGTATTGCCACCATATTACACCACCACTATAAAATGGTACACAACAAGCTGCATGCATGTGTAACATCAACATTGTAATATCCACTACAAAATCTCTTTTACTGTACCTTGTGCAGTGGAACTTGTATATAACAGTCACATTGGGGCCAGATATTTCTGGCTTTTATATACCGGTGAAAAAAAACCTGCATAGCAGCATTTTAGTGGCTGTGACCATTTTAAAAGGGTAACTACTATTACGAGGCTTGCGCCAACCATAATCTTCCATTTTGTTTACAATTATAGTACAGAAATGGCAAAGTGAACTTGTTATGAATGTTGTTAAAAACCAATGATCGAATAATGTTTAGCAATGAAGCCAGATAGATCGTATAGTGTTCATTGAAAGACAGGAAATGTGATAATTACAAGTGGTGCCAATTGTTGATAGTCATGCCAGATTATTGGCTGTGCAAGCCATTAATCGTTCATAAGGCAGTGACTGCTATAAAGAGTTGAAGTTACTGTATGTATGTGGTGATTCATACGTAGATGAATTCTTGGCTGGCCGCTATATGTGTTAGACTTGATCGTTTAATACAGACCACAATGTATATAATGTGGGAAATATTTGAGACCGCATGGTCATGGCCATTATACAAAGGTGACTACTTAATTCAGGTGACTGTTGTCACAGGTTTCACAGTACCTTAGCAATTTGTGTTTATTGAGAAAGATGCAAGATGCAGAAATAGTTAATGTGCTGTTTAGTTTCCATACTATTTTTACTGTGCAGTATACCCACAGCTTACTATTACAGTGGTCTCTCGATTATCCAGCCATTATTGATTATCCAAATTTTCGATTATCCGAACTATGGAGGTGACTGTTCTATTAGAGTATTTTGTCTAAAAGTGTATGTTCTATTAGAGTATACAGGGCTCTGTATATAAATGAATAGTATTCTATTATCCAAACTTTTCGATTATCTGAACCCCCTCAGAGCCCAATGAGTTCGGATAATCAAGGGACCACTGTATGTTTGATACAAAGATGGTAAGGTCGAAAAAGTGATCTGTAATATTTTGCTGATAAACTGGATTTTGCCACTTTTTTCATTTTGGTGTCTTTTTTTACAGTTCATTCCAGTCACATGACAGTATAATTGCAACATAACCGGATAATTATTACAAAACTGATCCAAATTACATATCAAACAAATCTAATTAACCACTGGTTTTAAGAGCTACCATTTCTGGGTGATTTGGCAAACAATTTCTGTCCTTAGTAAAGACCTAGCTTGAGGAGAATCTGTGGTGCTCTGGTAATTTAAATATTGTTGATAGTTAGATTAGTTTTCCCAAATCCAGTCAAATTATTCATATGTATATACATATAGTAATGAAACATATACAGGGGCATACGCAGGAATTTTGAAAAGGGGTTTCCACTACAGCTAAGTGACTGTTATATTAGAGTAGTTTATATTGCCTGACTGCTTTATTAGAGTATCTCGATCTTTTCACCAAAAGCATAAGCTATTAGTGTTTTTATCATGTGAGAAACTATTGATAAAAGTTTACAATGTGTCTTGTTCCATGATAGTTTCCAGATTCTGGAAACCTGAAGTTTCATTTTCTTAATGTTTCATGTAGTATGTAAAATCCAAAGGGGTTTCCTGAAACACCTGGAAACCCCCTCGGTACACCCCTGATATATAATAGGCCAGAATCTGCCAATGTATGTATGCACATACTGTATTACATCATACCATACGTATATTATATATTATAACATTACAATACATACATGTACAGTACGTGAAAACTCACATCTTCAGCTCTGTCCACTCCACTAACAAACACTACCAAACCAAACAAAAGAGCAACTGAGAGATTTAGATGGATCATGTGATGTTTTGCCTTAAATGCAGTTTTCCTATTAATAACACAGTGACAATGCATTCTAAAACAAAACAATAAGTGTGGTAATACAGCATTTATAACAGTATACAGATTAATTCCTAAACTATAAATGGTTTTCTATACAATGGAACATTTGCATAGATGAAGTACTTTCAGTGATTAATGTAGGATATAGCATACAAATTACAAAAGCTACAATAGTTCTAAAAAAACTATCACCATAAGTTGCATCAAATTTTATTAAACAAGATTTTACCCTGTAATGGGAGCATACTACATGTAATTCTTCATTAATATAATTTTAGCATTCACTACAATAATTTGGATATACTGAGCTTGTGAATTTCCCAGTAAACATCGACAATTTGACAGATTGTAGTTCATTATTGTTGAACTATTAAACATGTCAAGCAGAGTGGCAAGGAAGAACGGCTGTAGCCGATTGCTTGGAGGTTAAATATATAGATCAAATCAAATCAAATCAGTGGCATTGAAGTTGTACTATAAAACAGAAGCCAAGCTAGCTTATAATTTAATAATTTTTTCTGTGTACGCCTCTGTACAGAGTGTAAAGTGCACACTAGTAACCCAAGATTACACATCAGTCTTTGACAAAATTTAATGTTTTTTAAAGTCATCTAGAGATTTAGTTAGCTTCACTGACATATGCTAGAAGGGCATTTCAGAGTATTATTATGATGGAAAGAAGGAATATTTAATATTTGCTTTAAATGTTACTTATAGTATTATGTACATATAATTATGTTACGTAAACAAATGCAATGCAACCAACACAACCACAACGTAACGTAAACAAACGTCTGTAATTCAGAAATCATCCTGTGTATGGAGATGAAACAAGGAATTTTGAACTCCCTATGAACAGGGGAACACGATGATGCCAAGGATTTATCCACTGGAGTGTCAATTCACCGACAAGCAAGGTGATAAAAACTTGCATAATTTTTTTCTGAAGCTTGCATTTTTACTCATTGTTTTTAAATAGGTTTTATTACAAAAGTACTATTGTGCGTAGATCGATGGTTTTCTAAAATTAGGTCACATATTCTGCCAGCATGCTACTAGGCTTGAGTCTATTATGCTCCAAAATTTGCCTATTATGCTTTTTGGCATTTCCCCAATTTTCTGCCAATTATGCTTGTTTTATGCTTTTCAGAAATGCATTATGCTTTTATTTTGTATTTTTTTCTTTGTACAGGAACTTTATTCATGTGATACAATTTAATGGAGAAGTGTCATGTGCTCCAGAGTTCATAGGCATATTAGAGCAGGGGATCTGGGGGCATGTCTATAGTCCCTAAGAAGCTATACACATTTTATTGTCTAATATATTTGCAGTTTTGTATGCAAATAAAATTGGTATTCAAAGGACAGCAACTGCTCAGTATATTATGTAACTTGCATTTGCAGCACCATGCCAAAAACATATTAGCCTCCTAGGGATAAACACTTATCATTCTCACTGTTGCATGCAATAACTGTTCTATTAGGGAGTTTGACTGTTCTATTAGAGAATCTCAAAATGTTTCCTATTAACCCCAGTCTCACTCCAGACCTGCAGAGACTTCACTATTTTCAATGTCCAGACATTCACTAGCTATCTGACTCAACACTAACCTTAAAAATATTATCATTTATAGAGCGTCTTCCAATCGAGCTTCCAATAATCATAATCATCATATCACATTTTATTCAAAATCAGACGGTGATACATGTTATATAACACCAAATTCAATGATTGAAGCTCAGCTAAGCTGCTTTTTTGTGCCTTAGTGTTAGTTGGCACGTGACTGCATGTGTCCTATAAAACTGATATGCTGAAACCCACAATGAGAAGCGTTCATTTCGTCGAGCGGTGTAAACGTGTAGTAGTGCATTGTTCTACTCGTTGTTAGGAATCATTTCACCATCCAAAACAGGTTAGCTCTTTGCTTTGTGACTGTTATAGCAGAAGTTATAAATATCATGGTGGAAATTTGCCCATTAGGCTCCTAATTATGCTCCATTATGCCAGCATTATGCTTTATGCTTTTCATGCCAAAAATTATGCCGGCATAATTGATGCAAGTCTACATGCTACTGACTTGAAATTTTCATACAATGCTTCCATTAATAATGTTACAAAATGTTTGAAGCTGATTGCGCATTCTTACATTGAGTTATGCTCAAAGTTATAAAAACTTATGCATGTGGAAGCCTGGTTTTGCCAAATTTAGTTACAATAGTGCTTTCATAATCAAAATTAGACTAAAGAACTGACTGTTTTATTAGAGTATACCAGCATTTCCTGACTGCTGTATTAGAGTAAGTGACTGCTGTATTCTATAGAGTATTTCAATCTTTTCTTTGCAAAATGTGATTATGCTTAAAAGCATTATGCTTGATGCTTTTGAATACCAACCAAGAAGCAGTATAATGTACTTTCTGATCAGCAATATTGTGTTTATTATTTGCTTTTTTCTGGTGCATGCATTGCACATATTGGTTAATTATTGAAATTGCCTTATTATGCTAGCATTATGCTTGATGCTTTTGGTTACCTATTATTGTGCTTAAATTACATCAGCATAATTGGCCGTGGCCTAATTATGTAGGGAAATTGTGCCTACTTTCAGCATCATTATGCATAAGACAAAAATGGAATTACTTTATTATACTGTACCTCAGCAGAATAATTGTTCCAATAGTCAGCAGTAGACACACAATGGACACACCACACCCAACATAGCTGACTATATGAAGTTCCGGAGAATCCTATTAATTTGAAAGAATGAATTACTTTAAAATAATGTCTATATTACATATCTACAGTTGATTTATCATTATGGTACCAATGCATACCTCAGCAGCATCAACTGAGCTCACTAACACAGAGAAACTAGTCAAGTGGGTACTATTACATATCACTGGTGGACTGGGATTTTCATCTTGTATTATACCATCACTGGACCATCTCCCTGTATTTCGATTGCTATAAAACACCATGTATACAATCAAAAAATTATGCAGCACTAAGCATGTATGTCCGCAAAACCAATACAGTATCTTTAAATAAATCTATAATATGTATCACCAAGTGTGATAAAACAAAATGGAATTGTCTGATATGTTACTACTGCATAGTGTTTTTCTTTTCAAGGGGAAATTTTTTGTTCATTTTGTTCATTTTGCAAATTGGCAAATGCAGTATCCATGAAAATATCCTCCTAGGCTATTACGTCAGATCAAGGATTTGTGAATGATACCTACAGTTTCTGCAAACTTCAGTCACTCCCAGAAATTTTAGATTATACTTTCAGTAAACAATCACATACTTTAATGTGAAGTAAACAAACTAATTGTAGGGCAAGTGTTGCATTAACATACATCTTTGAATGCTCTTGATCATTTGTGACTGAATTTGACAAAACAAGGCTTCGACGCACAAAACTTCGTTAGGAGATATGGCAATTTTAAGTAGTCATTATGTAATAACTTCCCAGTGCCTACAGCTGTGCAAACAAACTTTGCACCCATTATTCATCTATTTACCAGCTATCAGTGAGTGGGAGTATTAATTTCTGATACCCAAAATTTTCCCTGTTTTGGGCAGCTTTTTTCGAGCAGGTAATAATATCACAGGTGGAAGTAATAGGGTGGGGGGTGGAGGGTGGTGGGTGGGCTTAATATAGGGGTATAAAATGAAGTAAGAAGACGAATGGAATCCAGAGGCCAAGTTTGGGCCCTCCATGGCCCTACATGGCCCTCAAATCACTCCAAATTGACTGAGAACACTATTGGCGAGCTCTCTGTGAAGTCCCAGCTCACTACACACCATTATCACAAAGCCATGGCCATTTAATGATGCCAATCTCCCACTCGTGGCTTTGACAGGGTCGGAAGAAAGCTGCTACAGAAACCAGACTTGCCAGTGCTGATGGAAGTACAGTGTGGAATATGATAGTATGTTAGACCAGCAATCCATTTCTGGTAAAAACATAAGTTTGATTTTGTGTGTGTGGAAGCCTTGTTATGTGAAATCTGGTCACATTTGTACGTGAAGAGTAAATTATAAATAGCTACTATAATATTAATGTTAGTTAATACAACTGAATGCATGCTACTGAAACTTAGTGGTATAGTATTTTTGCCAAAATGACAACAAAGGGGTTTCTGTTAAGTAAGTTTGAGATAAAGCGCCAGATTGTATTAGTTACATTTTGCCTCTTTTTCATGACGTTTCTTTATCTTTTGCTCAACATTAATGACTTATGGTTTAGTATGTAGAGCCCCATAGACACTGTGGCAGCTATGTACAACAGTAGCAAATTTATATGGCTTTCTGAGGTTGGGGTATTTAATGTTAAGCAACTGTACAAATCTATTCTATCAATATACAAATGACACATATGCATGTCACAATTGTATTACCTTAGAAAGTAAGTTAGTAGTAAGGCTATACGGTATATTCATTTTGTCTACTTTTTTCATTATTATACTGTAAACGATATAAGTTATGTAGACCACTGGCCACTACTTATATAATCATTAATCAATTCTCTAAGTGGATGTGCATACATAGTACATGTACAGTTCCTGCAACTAACACACATGAATTGTTCTCTAAAATTAATATACATATATCAAGACACACGGTAGTGTGTCGTGCGGCCCAAGAAGCCGGCGCGTAACACCGTGAGTATATTGACAGGAAGAAAGAAAACGCAATTTTCGCACCTCCATAGCTCTGTGCTGCCTTGATGAAACAACACGAAGTTTGCTGTGGACACTCCCTCCACCTTCAGCACTCCACATTCCAAATTTGAGCGAAATCGCTTCAAGCGTTCCCGAGATATGCGACTTCAAAAATTGGCTTAGTTTCTTCTCTTTTTTTCTTCTTATTTTTCTTCCTCTTTTCGCACACTTACAAAAACTGCTATAAAACGCGAACGCCTTATCCGATCGCCTTGAAATTTGGCACACAGAAGGGGGGTATAAAGGCGCATCTCTGTACCAACTTTGGCTGGAATACGATAAACAGGCAAAGAGTTATGAGCGATTATTCACGAAAAATAACACCAATATGTTGTCACGCCTACAGGGTAAACCGCGTATGGGAAGAAGCTGAAAATCGGTGGGTGAATAGGTTAACTATTGAACCTAAAACCTTTTGTGGTTTGAAAGAAATCGAGCTAAAAACCAGGAAGATACAACGAAAAAACCAACAGTGTGTAACAATTACGCAATCGAGATTAGCTAATAAAAAACGACTGCTTGCCACGCCTACCAGGTAAACCGCTTGGGGTAATGCTTTGAAAATCGCTGTACAGATGGAGTTATCATCTTAGAAAGGCTCTTCAATGGTGTGGAAGAATCAGACTTAAAGCCACGGAGTTATAACACGAAATCCAACTTGGTGTAGCAAGTGCGAGATCGAGATACTCTAATAGAGCAGTCATCCTAATAGAGCAGTCACCCTGAACAGAATTCAAGAGATCAGTTAGAAATAAGTAACCTGTATAGAGATCAGCTACAAACAAATCACCCTGTAGAGGGTTCAGCTACAAACAATTCACCCTGTTCAGACATCAGTTAGAAGTTTTCTTGTAGAGAGTTTAGTTACAAACAAATCACCCTGTTGAAAGATCAGCTAGAAGATGTCACCTTGTAGATAGTTCAGTTACAAAGAAACCACCACGTAGAGAATTCAACTACAAACTAGTGACCCTGTAGATACATCAGCTAGAAGAAGTTACCTTGTAGAGAGTTCAGCTACAAAGAAACCATTCTGTAAAGAGCTCAGCTGCAAACAAATCACCTATACAGAATTCAGGTACAAACAATTCACCCTGTAGAGAGATCAGCTAGAAGAAGTTACCTTGTAGATAGTTCAGCTACAAACAAATCATCTTGTAGAGAGATCAGTTAGAAGAAGTTACCTTGTAGATCGTTCAGCTACAAACAATTCACCCTGTAAAGAGATCAGCTAGAAGAAGTTACCTTGTAGAGAGTTCAGCTACAAAGAAACCATCATGTAGAGAATTCAGCCGCAAACAAATCACGTGTAGAGAGTTCAGCTACAAACAAATCTCCCTGTAGAGAGATCAGCTAGAAGAAGTTTCCTTGTAGAGAGTTCTGCTACAAACAAATCACCCTGTAGAAAGATCAGCTAGAAATCACCTTGTAGAGAGTTCAGCTTCAAAGAAACAATCATGTGAGAGTTCAGCTACAAACAAATTGTCCTGTAAAGAGATCAGCTAGAAGAAGTTACCTTGTAGAGAGTTCAGCTACAAAGAAACCATCATGTAGAGAGTTCAGCTACAAACAAATCACCCTGTAGAAAGATCAACTATAGAAGAAATCACCTTGTAGAGAGTTCAGCTACAAAGAAACCATCATGTATAGAGTTCAGCTACAAACAAATCACCCTGTAGAAAGATCAGCTATAGAAGAAATTACCTTGTAGAGAGTTCAGCTACAAAGAAACCATCATGTAGAGAGTTCAGCTACAAACAAATCGTCCTGTAAAGAGATCAGTTAGAAGAAGTCACCTTGCAGAGAGTTCAGTTACAAAGAAACCACCATGTAGAGAGTTCAGCTGCAAACAAATCATCTGTAGAGAGTTCAGCTAGAAACAAGTCACCTTGTAGAGAGTTCAGCTAGAAGAAGTCACATTGTAGAGAGTTCAGCTACAAAGAAACTACCATGTAGAGAGTTTATCTGCAAACAAATCACCCTGTAGAGAACTCAACTACAAACAAATCGCCCTGTAGAAAGATTAGCTAGAAGAAGTTACCTTATAGGGAGTTCAGCTACAAACAGATCACCCTGTAGAGAGTTCAGCTACAAACAAATCACCCTGTAGAGAGTTCAGTTACAAAGAAACCACCATGTAGAGAGTTCAGCTGCAAAAAATCAATGACTCTGTAGAGAGTTCAGCTAGAAGAATTCACCTTGTAGAGAGTTCAGCTGCAAATAAATCACCCTGTAGAAAGTTCAGCTATGAACAGATCACCCTGTAGAGAGATCAGCTAGAAACAAGTCACCCTGTAGAGAGTTCAGCTAGAAGAAATTACCTTGTAGAGAGTTCAGCTACAAAGAAACCACCATTTAGAGAGCTCAGCTGCAAACAGATCACCCAGTAGAAAGTTCAGCTATGAACAGATCACCCTGTTGAGAGTTCAGTTAGAAACAAGGAATCCTGTAGAGAGATCACCTAGAAGTATCACCTTGTAGAGAGTTCAGCTACACACAAATCACCCTGTACAGAGATCAGCTAGAAGAAGTCACCTTGTAGAGAGTTCAGCTATAAAGAAACCACCATGTAGAGAATTCAGCTGCAAACAAACACCCTGTAGAGAACTCAGCTACAAACAAATCGCCCTGTAGAAAGATCAGCTAGAAGAAGTTACCTTGTAGGGATTTCAGCTACAAACAAATCATCCTGTAGAGAGTTCAGCTACAAAGAAACCATTCTTTAAAGAGCTCAGCTGCAAATAAATCACCTGTACAGAATTCAGCTACAAACAAATCACCCTGTAGAGAGATCAGCTAGAAGAAATTACCTTGTAGATAGTTCAGCTACAAACAAATCACCCTGTAGAAAGATCAGTTAGAAGAAGTTACCTTGGAGAGAGTTCAGCTACAAAGAAACCATTTTGTAAAGAGCTCAGCTGCAAACAAATCACCTGTACAGAATTCAGCTACGAACAAATCACCCTGTAGAGAGATCAGCTATAAGAAGTTACCTTGTAGATAGTTCAGCTACAAACAAATCTCCCTGTAGAGAGATCAGCTAGAAGAAATTACCTTGTAGAGAGTTCAGCTACAAAGAAACCACCATGTAGAGAGTTCAGCTGCAAAGAAATCACCCTGTAGAAAATTCTGCCAGAAACAAATTGCCCTGTAGAAAGATCAATTAGAAGAAGTTACCTTTTAGAGAGTTCAGCTACAAATAAACCATTCTGTAAAGATCTCAGCTGCAAACAAATCACCTGTACAGAATTCAGCTACAAACACATCACCCTGTAGAGAGATCAGCTAGAAGAAGTTACCTTGTAGATCGTTCAGCTACAAACAATTCACCCTGTAGAGAGAGCAATTAGAAGAAGTCACCTTGTAGAGTGTTCAATTACAAAGAAACCACCATGGAGATTTCTGTAATCAATATATGTGACCGGATTTGTGAAAAGGGGTCTTCCACACACATCCAATTCTGTAAACGTTGGAGACCATAACTCAGTGTTCAAGTAACATATTAACCTGAAACTTTCACCATGTATTCAGCTATAGTGGTGCTCACCACTGTCCAAAGTTCAAGGCAATAGCTCATTCCAATCTGAAGTTATCAATTGTCAAAGTTGGCAAATTGGATGTGTGTGGAAGACCCCTTTTTGCAAATCCGGTCACATATGTATTATATATATAATTTGTACATTTACTGATAAAATATTTAAAGTACATCTACTTCATCTTTTCTTCTTCCTGTAGTAAAGAAAAAAAAACATAGGTTAAAAAAGTCCCAAAGCTGGCCATAGGCCGGCTTTGGGGTATACAAATACAAAAAGAAATGAAATCTAATCCAAAACAGCTAAGCTGTAAAAAAAAGTGTACGGCCCTCAGAAAGGCTATGGTGAAAAAGATGTGAAATCCAAGGTGGCGGCCAAGAAATGGCTGTGATGGTAGGTTAATGGTAAAAATTTTAATAACGACAATTCAGGTGAATTTTTGTGCCACTTCACAAAATTTACCTGAATTGTCATTATTAAAATTTTTACCATTAACCTACCATCACAGCCATTTCTTGGCTGCCACCTTGGATTTCACATCTTTTTTCACCATAGCCTTTCTGAGGGCCGCACACTTTTTTTACAGCTTAGCTGTTTTGGATTAGATTATATCTACTGCACACAAACAACCTACTGTATGTACAATACTTAAAGCTGCCAGCACAGTACGTTAATATTGTTTATCAGAGTTTAATAATGTGAATCACTATGAATATAAATGTCCACAGTATCACTTTTCTGAGCACTGGGTTGTCAAATATACATGTTTTGCAACAAGTAAGCACAGCTACATATGTACGTACCTTGTACTGAACATCCAAAAAACACATTTTGTGGCACAAGTGTTCTCCAACTGTAAATTTGTAAAACATTCCGTAGCTCCTCTTTACATGAAATGTACTTACATTAAACTTCAGTGTCACATGTTGAGAATTTTCTAACTGACTGATAGAGCCTTGTGAAATTTGAGTTGAAATCACTACACCTTGCAATGTTCTGAATCTAGAATATCTATCACTGAAGAGATATATACATGTTTACTACACACAGCATGTATCACTACACACAGTACAGTAGCATGTATCGTGTAGTATAGTACTTAGAGGAATGGAGATTTACACTTTTCAGAAGAAATTAATAAGACTAGAAACCTGTCTCACAATTCCTTCATCACTCCTTGGCAGTATTGGTTAATAGGTAGAATAAAGCCACATATCAAAACATATGTATGGGATTTGTCAAATCAAGCATTTTCAGGTGGTCAACATTAAAATTTTTCAAAACACTGGGTTAAACCCTTTTAATATTTGTTTAATATCTTTTTTGAAACCTCAGCTTGATAAAACAGGCTGATCATACTAGACATGAATTTAATAATGGCTGTGTGCATTGTTAAAATTTATTAGTATTAACATCATTGCAGCCATTTGTTGCCATTTGTTGGCTGCCACCTTTGATTTTGCAACTTTTTTCACCCAGGCTTTTTAAGGTCACACCTTTTTTCGCAGCTTGGCTGTTTTTGTGCAAATGATCAAGTTCCTTGTTCTCTAGCAAATATTTTGATATATTATATTGTATGGTTAATAAGTTACAGCAGTTTAGAAGCAGAAGCTACAAATTTGGTGGTGAGGGGGTTAATTAAATTACATTCGTACTATATTAATATTACCATTTTATTTGGCTGACTTTTACATGTACACTTTACAAAACAAGATTGAAATTTCCTAAAGAGCAGTCATTTACTCTAATACAGCAGCCAGGGAATTCCAAGATGAACTATGTATTGATTGAATACTTATAATCTCTTATATATATATTAGGGCTGAGCGATTGTGACATTTTGCTACTTTCATGATTGTAGAATGCAATATATCACAATTATGATAATAATCACGATGTTATATCAGCATCATGCATGCATAACTTTGTATGAAATAATATAATACAATATATTATATAATACAAGGTAAAATCGTGTACAACTTGTGTTAAGGCCGTAGGCAGTTATAGTTTAATACAAACAGTATAATAAATAATAGTATTCTTAGAACCGATTTATTCACACAATGAACTATATCAGAACACTGTAAAAAAGGATTTTTCATTTTAACAAAGAACTTGTTATCCCTGCTGCAAAAAACAGCAAACACTTCATTTATTAAAATAACAATGGGGGAATTTTTGTTGCTGTAACATCATTTTCTTGTTAAAGTAAAAAATTGTCGTTACACTAGCAGTCACTTTTCGTTAAAACATCTAGAATGTTAAAACAGCAATTAACAGTTCCTCTGAAACAACGTATGCTTTTTGTCATTTTTTGGCATTTTTTACAGTGAAGAGTAGGCTTGTTTTCTGGATCAAGTTCTTCCACAACAATATGCACCACCATTTTGAATTAACTAATATACATTTGCATGTGATGTCACAACATCACGATTATTTATAACACATATCAACATCATGATATTCAAAGACAATCACGATTAATCTCATAATCGATATAATCTCCCAACCCTAATATATATATAAGACACATACCGTAAAGAAGGATCATTGATGTATAGCTGTAAATTGTTTGCAACAAAGTTCACTACTGTTACCACTGCATCTGAATGCATGCATTAAAAAATCATACATATTAAGGATGGTAGCTAAAGACAAATCCTTGCCTTCAGTTAGTCTTTGGAGAACCAATTGTAAAGCACTACTTGGTATGGTGATCTGTACACCACCAAATTTGGTTGCTATGGTGTCATTGGGAAAAACTATTGTATTGATCAAATGTAGTATTATTTGGCACCAGTTGAGTATCAATAACTAAAAAAATAAACACAACATAAATGCTGACAATGTACATGCACAGAGCAACACCAACAAATAACCAGCACAACATAACTACAATGTACAGTGTGCATATATAAACTTAAACCACACTGTGAATAGGATATCACTATTATTAAACTGAGGCCTAGGTGAACCGAGCCCAAGATGTTGATAGAAACCAATATCCTACAACTACTACCAGAGTTTAACTAGTTTCTATCCCACATTTAGTATTTGGGCAATTTGTGTAGCATGCTCTGATATACTCGCATGTTAATCTAGATGGTAGAGAAAAGAGAAGGGTGAATTACAAGTAGAAATAAAAAATAATCAAGTACTTGCGTCTTATTTGAATCAATTACTGTACATACAATGGTTAAGTGTCAAGTGTAGAAGAAGACCACTGCTCACCATTCCATTTTGTGTGACCAGACATGCAAATACTTTCCAGTATTACTGAGTTTGTTAATGGGATGTATGTACTTACATCAATGCATTCATAGACACATATGCATGTATATATAATTATATTGTAAATTTTGTAAACACCATGACAACTCACTAATGTCCTCCTCGTTCAGAAAAATCCCACTTTTGTCTGTAGCAGAAGTGACATTACCAACTGCCAGAGCAAAATTCTCAATAGTTCTCAGAAAGTCCTCACCAATTGATTGCACGCCCATCTACCATAAAACATTAGTTGTAGAATTAAAGTGGCCTGCACATTTATTATTCAGTTATCTTAAAGCAAAATAGAAATCACACTGTTAATGAATATGGTGTAGAATTATGCATGTACACTACTGCTTAATACTTTGTGGCTAAAGTGGATGAAGCCTCGTATTTATCAGACATTCAATAGAGAGAACTTTGTTGATGAAAATGTCAGAGCATTAGTGCAATGTATTGTACACTTATAAAACATGGCGAGGATTTATAGTTAAAAGAATGCAATTGCAGCTAATCAAACTGATTGTACATGCATACATCCATGACATATTGTGTCAAGTTGTAGTATTACTGTCAAGCAGAAACATTTAGTAGCAGAAACATGTCTGACTACTCCATTAGAAATTAAGTGTAATGAGACTGCTCTAATAAAATCTCTTCACAAAGTTATTATATCACAGCATATTATTTACATAAATTAACATACATGCATACTGTATATTGACTTACCTTGTCTGACTGTAGAAACACTTCACTGTTTGCATCGCTCAGCATGTCACTGACTGTGGCTGTCACATTCTTGTAGTAGTACACAGTACAAAATTATGTGAATAAATAATTTAAAGATGGTACATACATATATGGATAATCTGTTGACATGCACTACAATTTTAATTTGAACTATAACATTAAACTATTAATTGCTGACTTGACAGTAAGGTGGCCATGTCATGGAAAATTACGGATGATTCCCATTTACAAACATAGGGAAGGCATTCACACTGCTGCAGATTGACACCTTGGGCTGTCAGAACAAAGGAATGGAGGACGATAAAGGTAAGTCCATGATGTGTGTATTATATATACTGCAGTATGCCAAAAATAAGCCTTAAGCAACATTGAACAGTACGTAATTGAGCCTATAGCATTAGCTGTTATCAAGTTATGCTTATCTGAAGGCAGGCATGCAGGCAGGATGGCAAGCAGACACACAGGCAGGCAGGCAGGAAATTCCACTGAATACTTATTAAAATCAATTGGAAGCTTATAGCTAAGGTCATATTGAAGGCACTTTTGGTCTTGGTTACACTCCCAACAGAAAAGCTGACAGTTTTGACTCATGACTAAATCTGGAAGTTAACTTTAACCATACCCCTGCGATGGCTTGTTACATACATACATTAGGTTCAGTATGTGCATGCAATATAGGCATGCAAAAAGATTTGATAAACAAACTCACATTCAAAATCACATCAACAACTTCAATAGTACCATTTTCAGTCAATGCTGAAGTAGTTTTTTTAATAATTCTACAAAGTTGATATCAAAATTTATTATTAAGGGAAACAGGCACAATATACGTACATACAAGAATATTCAATGCAAAGCAGAATCTACAATTATGATGGTGTTAGTATGGCAGTATGGGTTCCATCACACACTAGCAATGAGTTGATAAAAGTTATAGTTATATCACAATATCTTAGTTATTGACATTAGTCTAAGGTGAAAACTGAGGACGAGTGTTAATATAACTAAAATATTCTATGACTGCTGTAATATAACTGGCTTATATCCAAGTAAAACACTGTCGGTACTTTGATTTATGTGGCTTCATGTACAGCCAAGGGTGACTGAAAATATCTAAGACTGTTGTGATATAACTGGCTTATATCCAACTTAATTCTACACACATGCAATTTACCAACTTTGATGATTCATAACTTCAGATAGAAACATGCCATTGACTCAAAATTTGGTCAGTGGTGAGCACCAACATATCTGAGTAGATGAAGAAAAGTTCAGGCTTATATGCATTTTGAACACTACATTATGGCATTCCAAGTTCATAGGATGTGTGTGGAAGGCCCCTTGTTGCATATCTGGTCATACAGCTATGCACATGTGACTGTTCTATTAGGATGACTGTTGTATTAGAGTATCTCAATTCAGCTTTTCACCTACCAGGAGTGTGTCACTATTTAATATTTTTATTGTGCTAGCATTATCTGAATACAATAATAACAAGGTGTATTGCCATGATAGATTGTTAATAGGTATGCTTGATTTTATTAATCAACCAAGATTGCAGTAATAGGCGTGGCATTGAACTTATCGTGAAGTTACTGGTATCTACGGAGTGTAAGTGCTTAAATAACTTTGTGGCATCTAAACAGAGCATCTAAGTATGCTGCTCAAGGAAAGGAAAAATTAACACCTTAATAAGGTTTCATTGAAGAAGCTGATCGAAGATACAGTAAAAGGAAAGACAAGGTGTGGAGGGCACACACACAATGGAATCCCAAAGACACATCCCACTGGTGTGTTTGTTATAATGGTGGCTGTGTGCTGCTTTGTTTGGCCTCCAGCCTTGCAACTGTGGTCAGGCAAAGCTGACTGGCTGGCTGGGCTGCAGGCAGGCAGGCAGGCAGGCAGGCAGGCAGGCAGGCAGGCAGGCAGGCAGGCAGGCAGGCAGGCAGGCAGGCAGGCAGGCAGGCAGGCAGGCAGGCAGGCAGGCAGGCAGGCAGGCAGGCAGGCAGGCAGGCAGGCAGGCAGGCAGGCAGGCAGGCAGGCAGGCAGGCAGGCAGGCAGGCAGGCAGGCAGGCAGGCAGGCAGGCAGGCAGGCAGGCAGGCAGGCAGGCAGGCAGGCAGGCAGGCAGGCAGGCAGGCAGGCAGGCAGGCAGGCAGGCAGGCAGGCAGGCAGGCAGGCAGGCAGGCAGGCAGGCAGGCAGGCAGGCAGGCAGGCAGGCAGGCAGGCAGGCAGGCAGGCAGGCAGGCAGGCAGGCAGGCAGGCAGGCAGGCAGGCAGGCAGGCAAAAAATCAAGTTTCAATGATTTACAAAAAATTAATTTTGGCCATCTGTAAGTGTTTTCTTGTTTTTAATGCTGCATTTGAAGTTATATAGATGGACTAATATTACAAGTACAGTAGAAGGAAGAATTAGGAATTTTAAGCTGGATTGGGGATCAAAGAACAAAAAAGCAGGGAAACAAGAGAACAGCTAAAAAGTTGTGAAACTAGGTAGGTTGCCTATACCTACAGATATACTAGTGGACATCTAATCACTACTCTTCAGTCTATAACCATGACTGAATTAGGGATTATATATGTCCACTAGTGTATTTGCAAGTATAGGCAACCTCCCTAGTTTCACAACTTTTTATCTGCTTCCTTGCTTCCCTGCTTTTTTGTTCTTTGATCCTAATACTTAAAATTCCTAATTTTTCCCTCTAGTTGTTTGTTTTATTTTTTAATAACACAATTATGACTACTGAATCCACATTACAAGAAAGAATGGTTCCAGGCGTGGTGCCAGGTATTCCATAAAATAATTATGCGTCTGAACACTCACTCCAATAATCAATTACGCACTGAAAAGTGAGGTGGTCATTACGCTTTGTTTGTAGCTATGCTCTACTCGTTACACAGCGTTACAAATGAAGGACAGTATAAGAAACTTCTCTGCAATGAATCTAGTTGCTATGGGAAATGCAAGCGAAAAGCATGACACAGCCGAAGAGAAGTCATATCATGCTATCGCAAATTGACACCTTATGTTGTCAGTGAAAAGAACTAGAACACAAAGGAGGACAAAGGTAGATCCATGATACGTACATTGTACATACTGCGGTTGGCAAAAAGGCACATCTCTAGATGAAGCTATGTCGAACAGTGAAGATATCAAGCTCGTAGCCTTATCCATTGTTGAGTTATGCTTGGCTGAAGGCATCAGTTAATTAGTCAGTAGAAAGTCCAGTTAAATAGGAATTTTTTTAAATTCCTTAGAAACTTGTTGGAAGGGTTTGGAGTCACTTTTGAAGGCATTTTTGGGCTTGGCTATGCCTAACCAATACTGCCAAGCTGTTATAAAGGAAATTTGAGGCTGGTTTTAGGATAATATTTTTGGGCAAGAAAGCCCAAAACTGCATGATCCCTAATATACAGTACTACCATACTGTATGATTCCATAAATGTGATTTTCGTTGCATAAGATGTTTCTAAGATGACTTTTAAACATTGCATTGTAGGTATACGCATCATTTTGTGGGGATCCAAATGGTTACAGTAGGTAATGAAAGGTATAGTCATATACACTTCTATTGCTATTAAAATATTACACTCTTAGAAGGTTATATTACTACTGTTAAGTAAATGAGTTCAAATGCTTACTGATCTTAGATAGGCTTGAGAACATTATGCTTTTTAAATTACCTGGAAATTCCTTTTTATTCACCTATTATTCCTAAAATTATTCTCAAATATTTCCTGGAGTACATACTTGCTGGAACAATAGAAGTCACATGGATTTTCTTCTGCAGCTGAAAATATCACTTCCAGGCATAAAAACAATGCATAAAGATCGAGATACCCCCAATAAAGTGATCACATAAAACCTAGGTGACTATTTTATTAGGGTAAGTGTCTGCTCTAAGAGTAACTATCTTTTTTCATGATTTTGATCTCACAATGTTTGAGGATGCCTTTACAAAATTCTTTGCAATACTGCTACAAGGACCCATTCTAATTAATTATTCTTACGATCATCCTATCATTCCGGAATTATTCTTGCCACCTATTATCCTGGAAATCATTCTGGCATAATGTATGCATGCCTATTCTTAGAATTTTCAAACTAACACTTGATCAATTGAAGGCCCTATACTTATTGGAAAGCTAGATAAAGAAGAAAAAAACCAATAATACTGTATATGGATATGTGTGCTGTGTGTATGTGTGTGTATACTCATGCACACTAGCAAAATTTTAACACCTTGAAACTGTATCAATAATTCCAATGGTAGTATTTAGGTTGGTGAGAGAAAGGTTTCCACTTGTTCCGTTAATAACATTGCTCAACTCTTCACTGATACCTTGCAGTTCATAAAGAATATCTATGATACTCCTGTTAGTATTGAGATCATCTTCCAGTTTGTTAACACTCTCTTGTAGGTCAACAAGTTCAGCATTTATACATTGCGTAAAGCCATCCAGGTCATTTTGAAAGCACCTTTGATAATCAAATCCTATTACACATAAAAGTACATGCAAAATAAGAGACCAAGTTTGGAGTTGTACATATATTATGTTGAATGGCTAAGAACTACAGTACAAAATCATGCTACAATAGTGTGCAAGGGCGATTAATACAGTAGTCCTGTCGGGATGTAAGAAAAAGATGTACATGGTACACTCAGATGTACACTACGTTATTTAAACAAGTTTAAGGAAAAAGTGGGAATTAACTATTATGTAGGTATAGGTGACCTCCCTTGTTTCATTATTTTTTTCCCTTATTTCATGTCTTGGGTTAAAGCCATATTGAACAGCAGGTGGGCAGGAGGGAAGGCGGGCAGGAAGGCAGGCAGTCTGTAGAAACTTCAGTTAAACAAGAAATTTCAAAACATCTTGTTGATAGTCACTCTAGAGACATTTTTTGCCTTGATATTACACCTAACCAATGCTATCAAGCTGTCATGAAGGAAAAATGAGGCTGGTAGCATGGTAATATTTTTGGCTTAAAAGCCCAAATCTTCATGATCCCTACTATACAGTAGTACCATACTTTACGATTTTTTCGGTGTCCTTAAGCTAAGTACTGTAAAATCAAGGGTGCCAGATAAAGTGCAACCAGTGAAGCCAGAGCCTCACCGCTTTTTGGCTGAAATGAAATAAAACTTTCAAACTTGGTGAAGCCAAAGCTAAAAGTTGTGAACATGTAATGCACACTTAGCATTCATGTAATGCCATAGAAACAGTTAACACTTATCAAACGTGTCTTCACCCATAACAGCTTCCTGTTGACTTCATACAGCATCAAGTGCCTCTATAAGCAATTACCATTATAATTAGCTTTAGTTGTGTTTGTTTTTGCAGCTACTTTGAGAAGATTCTTTACAGATATTTTAATTACTAAACTCAAATGGTAATGTTATACAGGGTGCATTTTGATCAGTGTCTACAACATTCAGCATTGTCAATTTGTCATGCAGGTAGCTAGCTAGCATGTAGCACCTTGCACACAGTATTATAACCCAAAATTGACTCCAAATGTGACCGGATTTGTGAAAAGAAGTCTTCCACACACATCCAATTCTATGAAAACAGAAGACTCAGTGCTCAATTATTATTAACCTGAAAACTTTCCTGTCCACTCAGCTATGTTGGTGCTGACTACTGATCAAATTTCAACTGAATAGCCTCTTCCAATCAGAAGTTATGAGTTGTCAAAGTTGGTAAATTGGATGTGTGTGGAACACCCCTTTTCACAAATCTGGCCACAAATAACATCTCAAAATACAAACATTTTAATTTTTCCATGCCCCAGACCCCTCTAGACTAGCTTCCTTTGGTAGCATTAGGACTGAGATTTTCCACTTTGACGTTTACTCTGACACCCCTACGTAAAACAACAGTTGTGAGTTTGGTGCAGGGTGAAAAAGACAACTTTGAGTACTAACATCATGTCATTCATGTGAGGCAAATTATATTTTAAAATTGGATAGTTATGAAGATTGTTTATTGATGTTATTTTAAGAGTCCTTTATTGCTCAAGGGAGCAAGTATAAACATGGTATGGAGATGGTTTAACTAACAATCCATGAGTATAAACTACTGTTAGAGAAGGGATCAGTCTATATTTAAAATGCCATAACTCACGTGTGATTTAGTCAAGTTACTTCACATATAAGAACATAATGCAGCACAACTACAGTCCAAACTCTCACCCCTATTATAGTCTACAGTCTACTTTGTATCTATACCAAAATGGCCAAGGTGTGAGAAAAGGGTGCAGCCCTCCAAAATACCAGCCGAGGATGAAAAATGTTGTGAAATCAAAGGTGGCAGCCAATAAACAACTGCAATGATGTTAATGCAGTAATTTTTAATGATGATGGTGATATCATTAAAAATGATTGCATTACCATCATTGCAGAGGAGGTTGGTCACGTGTCATCAAACATCTCATGGATCTCAATAAAAAGTTCGACTTACAGTATTCAACCCTGACACCTCAGTATCATTATAAAGTATTGTATTGTGCAAATTGATATTGATAAATTATGGTTCCCAGAGCCCTTCTATCAGCTGCCCTACACCTTGTGTGGCTTTTATAACCAAGAAATACATACTACATTATGCATACTTCTAGCGAATGTGCCTCATAATAACGATGCTAATTTCAGACACCATGTTGTATTGTGTAATCATACGTGGTAGCAAGTCATAGGGCTATGACGTGTGACCAACCTCCTCTGCCATCATTGCAGTCATTTCTTGGCTGCCATCTTTGATTTCAAAACTTTTATACCTTGGCCTTTTTAGAAGACAGCAACCTCTTTTCACAGCTTGGCTGTTTTGATATAGATACAAAGTATACTCTACATACAAATGTTACTAACCCATCACTTCCAAATGCAGTGTAACACTGTAATTAGCCATTACTGGTGGACTTGTGTTGATCACTACCTCACACTGGTACATTGTACCATTATCAGTTGTGGCCAATTGTGAGATGGTGTAAATGTCTCTGTACACTACTGAGTTGTCTGTTGTGGTGCTAATATTAACTCCCTCCATCCTCTCTAATTCCGTATCATTGCTATTCCACACAATATCCACTCTACTGGTGATACCTTTCACAGTAGTCACATTACATTCCAGTGTTAGTGACTGACCAACTATCTGAGGATTGAGGGCAACAACAGTGATATTGTGAGTAGGAACTGTGAATAAAACAATAATTAGTGTATTAACAAAATAATTATCTTGCATGTGACAGTGCATGGTGTAACCTAGGATGGGCCTGTACAGGCATGCTACCCCTAATTCAGGGAAATGTAGACAGGAAAACTGCTTATGGACTTACAGAAGAACAACACAATATAGTCCGGTAGATGAAACTTGTAACCCCTGAAAAAAATGGTATAAAAGAAAGTTTGGTATCATTTTAAAGCTCTTTTCTCATTGAACAACATATCCAAAGTCCCAAAAAATCGGTAAACTGAAGTTTCAGCTCTAGAAGCCAAGCACTTTTGAAGTGACAGTGCTACAAAGTGGTAACAACAGAACTGAAGTTAATTTGTACAGTGACAATACAAAATATAAACTACAGGCACTAAATTAAATGGTCATAACTTACAATTACAGTCCTCTACCAAGATGCAACTTGCATCATCAGATTCTCAATGAATAGGCAAATCTATTGCTGGGTAAGTTTTGTCTTCCAGACCCTTCCTACAACCATTGCCAGGCAAAATTGAAAACGTGAGAACAAACCTATAGTGATCCGCTTGTCCAACACAAGGCAGACTAATGTTCATACCTTTTGTCTCCATGGGGGTACAGACATGAAACAAAGATTTACAAATGTCTATTGCTTTGGGGATCACGATGCTATCAAGGTTTTTGCCATTAGCACTTTCCTTCATTGAAAAAGAAGTGCTCAAAAAGTACAAAATATTTCACACAATGGCATTACATTTATAAATCACGTGGCTATTTTACACAATTACACATGAAAAGACAAAGTTAAACTATATTAACTATAACTACTACCAAGAGTCCATATTATGGACTCTTGCTACTACTCAGTCTACTTATAATTTCCTCCTCTGCTTCTTGTTCTGGCCATGACGTGGCTGCTGCAGCTGGATAGGTGGCAAATGATACTACTGGCATCTAAAGAAAATTCTGATCTTTTAGCTAGCAAACTGATGTGGACTTGGTGTGACTGGCTAATAGTTTTACTCAATAGGATGCCACACTCAGCTGCTGGAAACTACACCAGATATAAGTAGTCACCTATCAGTTACAAGCTTTCTTGCTGTGGAAACAACTGGACTAGTGCCTGTCTATAAGATGCTAAAAGACATACTGTAATTTATGCTTAATTTTATTTTGCAAAGTTGCAGGGAAAGCATTAGCTAAGACTTCTTAGTATAGTGACAATCAGAAAGCTGTTTTTCAAAATAATAGCATTGTGCACAGTTCTCCTTCACTATACCAGCAGCAAAGAAATGCTGCACATTACATACATAGGTAATCCTGCAAGCTAACATGTTATGCATGTGTATAGCCCATGCCTCCGCCTCCCATTCAATGATAAGAGGCTACTGCTCAATACATTCTGTTTTATTTAAAGAGCTACGTAAAAGCAGTTAATTTTGATTACATACCTTCCGCACTGCAGCACACTACTGATGCTAGCTCCTAATCTCACATCCTCCTGATTACTTGAACTGTGCATTAGTTGAATCATAGAAATTTTAGTTTCACAAACCTTACTTTGATATCTGAGATGAATGCATGCTGAGATGTACGTAGTACTGGTGTTTGGTTCTGTATCTCAGCCTGCCCTGGTGCCATCTCAGCTTTTATACTACTAGCAAAGGCTAATTACCTGCAACTTTCTTTACAACAGCTGTGTCTTTATCAGATTAAGAAAATACTTTCAAAACTGCAGCACTCCCTTTAAAGGGTTGATGCTACAGTATGTGCCTTCATCATTAATTTTATATTGCTCACAGTTTGCCTCTCCAAAGACTGATTTTAATCACAGGTCCTATGGTACCATCTTTTGCCATAAAATCATTTTGCCATTTGATATTGAAGATGTACTGAATACATACTCTGATCTTGAGAAATATTACACACCCTTGCTCTGCAGTTTTATTTGAAAATGACAAAAAATAAAGCATGATAAATATCTTTTTGATCACTGTGTGGCTATAACAAGATCAGTGCTTATGGTTACATACCTAACTATACATTTGTGATGAATGCATCTCACACAGGCTAAGGTTTAATGCAATCATTCACTTATTCGTAACAGGAAGTGAATATCTGTATATTAATGTACTTGCAGTATCAATATTATTCCCTCTTCTCCCCCTTACAGGAATAATAGAGGGTGATTGTAACTAGCCATGGTTTCTGAGCCTATGTACATATTATGGTCATAGTGAGTATATTATTGTTGTGTTCTACTGTATTCAAACAATGCCCCTACAGTAGCCCAAGTATATAAGTGCATGGAGATGTGATGGCAAATGATGCAATGTGCATAGGGAATCTGACTGTATAATAATCAAATCCCTTACTATGGTTCCTGGGAGGTGAAGCTGATCACGCATTTACAGTGTCACATTTGAAAGACGTGCACTTGGCGGCATGGGTGGATATGTACCTTGAGGCATCCAGTGTAGGAGAGGTACTCACACTACTGTTGACAAACTTTGTGCCAGCCATTTTTGCATTAAAAAATCATTTATGTCATCTGCCATGTACAGCTATCACAATATACTGTGTTCGGTTTTCCAGTAGGAATGTGCGTGATTATACAGATGTATCGATATAAAATTTACCAAACATCAGGCCCAAGAAGCCGGCGCGCCACACCGTGATCAAGACACACGGTAGTGTGTCGTTCGGCCTAAGAAGCCGGCGCGCCACACCGTGAGTATATTGACAGGAAGAAAGAAAACGTTATTTTCACACTTTTGTATCTCGGTGATACCTTATCCGATTGAAACCAAATTTGCTGCAGAGTTGCCCGCCAGCTAGAGGAGTCTAAATTCCAAATTTTAAGGAAATCACTCAAGCCATTTCCGAGATACGAGTGGCCAAAGTTTGGTTTTTTTTTTTCTTCGTTTTTTCGCACACTTGCAAAAATTGCTATAAAACGCAAACGCGTACTCCGATCGCCTTGAAATTTGGCACACAGAAGGGGAGTCCAAAGGTGAATCCTAGCATCAAATGTGGTGCAAATCCGATGTATGATTCAGGAGTTATGACCGATTATTCGCGTAAAACAAGATCGATTTGTTGTCACGCCTACAGGGTAAACCGCTTCATGGAATGAGTTGAAAATTGCTATGTAGATGGAGTAACCATCGTAGGAGTGCCTTTTGGTGGTTTGAAAGGAATCGAGATAAAGACCACGGAGATATGACACAAAACCCAACCTGTGTCACAATTACGCGATCGATTTTTAGGAATAAAAAAGTATTAGTTTTCACGCCTACTAGGCAAACCGCTTAGAGCAATGAGCTGAAAATCGGTGTATAGCTGGAATAATCTTCATTGAAAGTCCTTGCAGTAGTATAGAAGAATTGGATTACAAACCACTGAGTTATGATTCGAAAGCCAACTCCGTGTAGCAAATGCGAGATCGAGATACTCTAATAGAACAGTCACCCTAATAGAGCATTCAGCTAATTTATTTACTCCATTATAGAATTCTATTACATCACAAGTTATTCTGTAGGGAGTTCAGCTGCAAACAGTTAATCTTATAGACAGTTCAGCAAGAAGCAAGTCACGCTGTGGAGAGATAAGCTACAAATATATCACTGTAGAGATTCAGAACATTACAAGTCACACTGAAGAAAGTTCAGCTATAAACAAGTTATGCACCCTGTAGAGAATTCAGCTACAATTAAGTCACTCTCTAGAGAATTCAGCTACACAGAATTCAGCTACACACAAGTCACTGTGGAGAGAGTTCAGCTACAAACAAATTACCCTGTAGAGAGATCAGCTACAAACAAAACACTTTGCAGAGTGTTCAGCTACAACAAATCAACCTTTAGAGCGATCAGCAATGAACAAATCAACACAAATCTACCTGTAGAGAGATAAGCTAGAAACAAATCACCCTGTAGAGAGTTCAGCTACAAAAAAATCACCCTGTAGAGGGATCAGCTAGAAGAAGTCACCTTATAGAGAGTTCAGCTACAAAGAAACCATCATGTAGAGAGTTCAGCTACAAAGAAACCACCATGTAGAGTGTTTAGGTGCAAAAAATCACATGTAGAGAGTTCAGCTAGAAACAAATCACCCTGTAGAGAGATCAGCTGGAAGAAGTCACCTTGTAGAGAGTTCAGCTACAAAGAAACTACCACATAAAAATTCAGCTGCAAATAAATCACCTGTAGAGAGTTCAGCTACAAATAAATCCCCCTGTAGAGTGATCAGCTAGAAGAAGTCACCTTATAGAGAGTTCAGTTACAAAGAAACCATCATGTAGAGAGTTCAGCTGCAAACAAATCACTCTGTAGAGAGTTCAGCTACAAAGAAACCGCCATGTAGAGAGTTCAGCCTCAAACAAACCACCTTGTAGAGAATTCAACTACAACAAATCACCCTGTAGAGAAGAAGTTACCTTGTAGAGAGTTCAGCTACAAAGAAACCATCATGTAGGGAGTCCAGCTACAAAGAAACCACCATGTAGAGAGTTTAGCTGCAAACAAATCACCTGTAGAGAGTTCAGCTAGAACCAAATCACCCCGTAGAGAGATCAGCTGGAAGAAGTCACCTTGTAGAGAGTTCAGCTACAAAGAAACCATCATGTAGAGAGTGCAGCTGCAAACAAATCACCCTGTAGAGAGTTCAGCTACAAAAAAATCACCCTGTAGAGAGTTCAGCTAGACGAAGTCACCTTATAGAGAGTTCAGCTACAAAGAAACCATCATGTAGAGAATTCAGCTACAAAGAAACCACCATGTAGAGAGTTTAGCTGCAAACAAATCACCTGTAGAGAGTTCAGCTAGAAACAAATCACTCTGTAGAGAGACCAGCTAGAAGAGGTCACCTTGTAGAGAGTTCAGCTACAAAGAAACCATCCTGTATATAGTTCAGCTACATTTCAAGTCACCCAGTAGAGAGATCAGCTGCAAAAAACTATCCTGTGGGGAATAATGGACATGTAATAAATATATGTGTATAACTTGTATAATTACTAATAAATCAAAAATAATTTAAGTATAAAAATCTTCTTTAAGTTCTTTTCTTCTTCCCATGGTAAAGAAAAAAACACATTGTTAAAAAAGCCCCAAAGCCAGCCATAGGCCGGCTTTGCAGTATACAAATACAAAAAGAAGTGATATCTAATCAAAAACAGCGAAGCTGTAGAAAAAGGTGTGGCCCCCAAAAAGGCCATAGTGAAAAAAGATGTGAAATCCAAGGTGGCGGCCAAGAAATGGCTGTGATGGTAGGTTAATGGTTACATTTTAATAACGACAATTCAGGTGAATTTTGTGCCGCTTGGTCTTGGTACCAAATTCACCTGAATTGTCGTTATTAAAATTTAACCATTAACCTACCATCACAGCCATTTCTTGGCTGCCACCTTGGATTTCACATCTTTTTTCACCATGGCCTTTATGGGGGCCGCACCTTTTTTACAGCTTGGCTGTTTTTGATTAGATTACTACAACAAGGGACTCTGTACTCACTAAATCCATTAGCAGTGGAACCCTAGTGTATACACCAATGGAAGAACATGCCCTACAAATACAGTGGATAGCTGATCAAAGCAATGAAAATCCAAGACAACAATGAAGCAAACCTAAAACTACTGAATACTCATCCCTCACTTAGTGGACAAAAGAATAGCCAAAGGCTTATAAAAGATGGTAGCTTCGTGAGCTAATTGTGATGGGTGCATCTAAAAGTTGCATGTTCAACCTCACAAATGTGCTGGCCATATGTGTGAGATTTAATACTGTCATGTTTCCTTAAGACAAAATATAAGAGATGAAGTTGTTGGATGAAGCAAGAGGATTGAAATTTTACTGTTATTCCTTTTTAGAGGTAAAATTGTAATCATAGAGGTTCACAGGAACTTCAGAAACTGTCCTTCATAAGTAGGTTAAATGTAGAGTGTACTTTACATGGAGGGTCCTTTATGCACTGCATGTACATGTACAAACTTATTTTGACCAGCCATCACTTAGGCTTGCCAATTCCAAACTAATGCATATGCACAACCATAGTACTGTGCCTGTGATCCATTTTTCCTCAGATATCAACTGAACAAGTAAGCTGTAGCTGGTGATTACTATTCTATTAGACACCAGCTGTCAACCGTTTGTTACAGAAATTACATGCAAAAATTTAAACAACAGTAAAAATTTTCCCCAATATGGATATTTTGGGATTTTAGATATGTTATTCTCCATTAAATTTCACACAGAATGATACCAAAACTTCTTTTATACCATTTTTTTCTGGGTACATGACTTTTTTTGCATTTGACTACCGGACTAATATCAAGTTAGGAAGACTAAGATTTCAGAAAGTCAACATATTCTAAAATTATTTGCAGAACTGAACTAGCACCCCAGCTTTCACTTATTGAAATGTAAGGAAGCCACATATATTCCACCCATCATACAGGCATTAGCTGCAGTAAAGAAAACAGGGTGGGCCTGTACTACTTCTAATTCAGGGGAATACAGAAAGGAAATTTGCGTACAGACTCACAGAAGAACAACACAATATCAAAGTTTTACAGTGACAATGCATACACATTGGGTTTTCAGGGAAACATAATTATTGTAAAGTTAATTGCAGAACTGAAGACATATAAAATGTTCAGCTATATTCCACACATCATACAGGCATTACAACAGGCAAGGCACATATATATTTTTGGAAAGGCACATGTACTTTTGGCTTAAGTGACAATGGACAGTGAAGAAATCAAGCCTGTATTGTTAAACATAGTCACGTTATAGTTTGTTTGGCTGAAGGTATCAGTATGTTAGTTAGTTGCTGTACTATAGTATAATAATTATTCAGTTATTTTATTTTTAAGGGGTTCAGGGTCACTCTGAAGGAAAAGTTTTATGGTGGGTTGATTGTGTATGACTGATGCTACATACCAAGCTATTGTGAAACAAAAATGAGGCTAGATTTGGGTGGTAGCTACTGTTGGGCAGGAAAGCTCAAACCTTTAGGCCAAACGTATAGTGCAGGCAGGCAGGTCATTACCATTGTTCATTATATCTCTAGTGTTTGCCACAATACAGCTAGTTAGGCTCAACCTCTGGCAGATATAGGCTAACTTGGACAACTCTGCATGTAACTTGGCATCCTCTAAAGTAACAGACACAAGGTTCTGGTGCAGGTAGCTAGTCATCCTTCATGACAGCTCAGTATGTTCCACTCAAGGTTCAACTTCTTACTTGTAAATCCTGCAAATTTAATGCTAATGTCAGAGACTTTTCTCTAGGCTACAATGCACAAGGTAGCTACTTATGAGTGCAACAACCTTGATATAACTGAACTGCACACATTCAATATTTTGCAAATTAGATCAAATAATGGTTAAATCTTTAATGATGGGGAAATATGTGTAGGAATTAAAATACATGTGGGCACTGATTAAAAACAGAAAATCATTAAATAATGACCTCATAATCTCTATCGAGTATAATTGAGAATAGATCATAGAAAAATGTAGGGAAACCGTCTACAACTGCAGATATACCAGTGAACATTTATCCATCTATACCCATGACCGAATTAAGGATGAAATGTCCACTAGTACAGTATATCTGCAGGTGTAGGTGACCTTTCTGGCCTTACTATTTTCTATGATCCCTAATCAGACTTAAACTTCTTATTTTTCCTTATGCTTGTTTGTTTACTTGTTTGTAACATTATTATGACTGGTGAACCAGGGCATACCGCATCAAGGTAATTAAGGTTTTGACTGAATGTACGCCCCAACTATCAATTACTGACTCGAAAGTGAATTGGCCATTACACTTCTCTTTCAGCTTTGTGTTTAGCCCATTTAACAGCATTACAAACATAGAACAGTTGGAGAAGTGCCTCTGCTATCAATCCAGTCACCATGGAAACTACAGACGAATCCCCATCACGCTACTGCAAATTGAGCTGTCAGCAAAACTGAAGAAATGGGACACAAAGGAAGACAAAGGTAAGTCCACGATGCAAGCATTGTACACAGTGCAGTATGCCAAAAGGCGCCTGTTGGGCTGCAGCAATGGCAAACAGTGAACAATCAAGCCCATATAGCTAGTAAGTAACCTGTGTTAAGTCCCTTTAGTCATAGCTCACCACAGGAATGTCCTGCACACTTGATTGAAAGCAAAACATGTATTATCAACCACCGACATGTGTTATTGACCACACGTACATTGTACAAAATTTTAGTACTAATTATCAATGTATAGTATTTGTGTGGTAGAATTATGATACTGCATTTTTCTTAGTACAGGTATCAATTATGCTGCTCTTTTCTACGACTGATCATGAGTACTCATAACTATTATAATGTACAGTAGGATATATCTTGCCATGAACCAGAGAAATAGTGTTCCTAGAATAAACATTCTTTAAACCTCTAAAACTTTTGCCTTCCTCTGTGTCTTCAACATTGTCTATGCTGAAAGGTGCATCCATTCACTGTACTGGACTACTGGACTGGATTACTGGACTCAAACATTTTGTTTTCATGCCTTTCATGGCTAGACTTCACCACAGAAGTATTTTAGAAATCACACCATTCACCACAAGACGTACTGTAAAACTTGCAACAAGACATATAAACTTTGTACATTAATACACTAAAACATCAGTGTAGTTTGTTAACAAAAATAATGTGCCTACTGCTAGCAATTATACAAACACTGTGCACCGTTAATGCTACTAAATGTACCTGTCAGTCTTCTCTAGTCCTCTTTTGTAAATTAGCATGCATTAACATGCATTATAGTAGGGTCAAAAACTGTGGTTTCGTGACCAACCTCTGGCTAACAAAGTTTGATGGTTTAATATTGTACTTTAGGGTATTTTAAACAAAATGAGCTCCCACGCCGCTTTTTAAAGTCCAGGGAAAGTTCAGTAGAGCCAAAAGTCTAAAATGGCTACTAGCTGACATGCGCAAAAATAAAATAATGATAAAAATTCAAATAAAGGTTCCTTTTAGACTAATTTGGGGTCAAGGAATCCATTTCTGACGTTATTTTTGTGATTGGATGTTCCTATAACCTAGAAATTTAAGTTTGGTAGCTACCGGAACAAACAATTAGCTAGCTGCTTACAGTGATTAAGCCTTGTTCTTTCAGCTCCACAGTCAATAGTATCCCTCTTGACAGTACACGGCCCCCTTGACAGAGTTAGCTGACTAAAACTAGCTGACTGTCAATTCTTTGCAATGAGAAGCAATTAATGGCTGATGCCAAAAAATTGTCAACAACATTGGTTGAATTCAAGCTGCTCAGGTGAATAGAAAGTAACTCTCTCAAAAGCATGAGGAATATACTCCAGCACGTATGCACAGAGATGGGCAAGCTGTACAAGATCTAACATCATGCTTTAATATTGCTTTCCATTTGATCCGGCATTGCCTGCTCTAAGAACCTCACAATTAGCTATTCCAGCTACACCTGAGCTCATTTCAGACTTCAAGAAGGCCAAGCAAGATGGGGAGACCCAGCCAATAAAAATTTTCATGGATGAGCGCATCTATTCTAAAGAAAAATCCATCCATGATTGCATAAAACGTAATTCACATCTCACCTTTGCAGGGATTCCATCAAGAAAAGTCTCTGAAAACACACTAAAAATAAAACAAGGAGAAATGGATAGCAGGATACTAGCATCCGTGTTGATGTCAATGGTCTACTGTTTCTACCTGAGCTCATGAAACATCGTATATCTGAAGAATACCTAACACTGTCCAATTCCAATGGTACTTTCAGAAAGACTCAAAAGAGCAAACTTCTGCAGAAGTTAGCATTACTGCCTCTTGATGTCAACTCCTACACAGCATTAGTGGACAAGATGTAGTGCCTAGCATCACCTATGTGTCAAGAGTGATGGGCCTCCACACACTTGGGGTGACTACACCAACAAAATAGGGTCTGTGATCCTGGCACAGCATGTCAGTATTACCACCATCATCTGCATCAATGATCCCCATGACTATGCTGAGTCCACTGATCAAAGATAAGCGTGAATTGCGCATTCAGGGTCAAGGTCCCATACCCAATGTATATATGAAGCCAGCTGATCTATTTCTCATGGTCTGCAATTCAAGACAATTCTCTGCACTGCTGGCAACAAGAAATGCCTCCAGGCTCTAATCAAAACTCATCAGCTCTCAAAACTGTCTAAGTTTATCAGTCAGGAACTAGTCTACTCAGTGGGTGAGGACTGAGTGAGTCTGTCAACTGGTGACACCAAAGAAAGCCTGAGTTTTAGCCAGGGTGGGGCTGACACAATTATGCTATCTGTTTATGCAGCTCTAAGATCGATATCACCTGGTTATAGCAATCTCATAGTAAGTGATGCAGAAGACACAGATGTGTACATTCAGGCTGCGGCCATTTCACATGACATTCCAGGTATTATAATACCTCTAAGAAGCAATTTTTTTTCTGCAGAGGCATGTGTACTGAATATTTTGCCAAATCTCTTATACCTTTTTGTGTCTTGTCTGGCTGTGATGCCAACAGCTGTTTTTCTGGGCACAGCAAGATATCCCTCTATGAGAAATTGTCAAAAAGTACTGAGGCCGGTAGCCTCATCTCAAAGTGTAGAGAAGGCCTTCTGCTGAGTGATGATGTCTTGAATGACCTTAAGTCCTTTGTTATCCGCTACATCTATGGAGACACACAAAATTCCTCTCTGAATCTAGCCTGTGCAACCAAATGGAAAAGCCTACAGAAAAAATCTTCGGTGCGTTTGCTTCCTGATGATGACAATCTTGAGCAGCATATCAAATGTGCCAACTTTTTAGCCTATGTTCAGTGCCACCCTGACCTGAGAAGACATCCCTCTCCTATAGGTCATGTTTGGGAATTGGTGAATGGCCAGTGCGCCACACAAACCTGCCCTTCCAATTTCACTTCCAGTCCCATCAGTGTGACAGGATGGCTATGACTTTGCCAATTCAGAGCTGAATCTGAAGCTGCATCTGAATCTGAATCTGATTTTGATACTGAACCTGAATCATCAAATGAGTTGGAGTCATTGGATGAACCTTGAATTAGACTTAACACACTGTTTATATTACATATTATTGAGCAAAATTCTTAAAATTTTACATTAACAGAACATCCAATCACAAAAATAACATCAGAAATGGATTGCTTGACCCCAAATTAGTTTTAAAAGAACCTTTATTTGAATTTTTATCATTATTTTTATTTTTGCGCATGTCAGTTAGTAGCTATTTTGGACTTTTGGTTCTACTGAACTTTCCCCGGACTTTAAAAAGCGGCGTGGGAGCCCATTTTGTTTAAAATACCCTAAAGTACAATATTAAACCATCAAACTTTGTTAGCCAGAGGTTGGTCACGAAACCACAATTTTTGACCCTACTATTAGCATGTATTCAATCAGTTTTACAACAGCAATTGTATTGAAATAATGTAACATCGAATAACCTTACAGCAGTCTGCGTATTCACTATAGATTGGCTAGATCCTTGGTTTATAATGCTTGTAAATAGCAATGTGTTCAGTTAGCCAGAGAAATATTTCCCAATGCACACACTATAAAACTGGCAGGTAAGGCTGCGTTTTTGTGAAAAACTACATGTAGTGTACACATTTTTAAGAATAAGTCAACCTACTGATTATACATAGCAAAAACTAGACTACATAGCTGTTTGTGCCTCTAAAATGCAAGACAAGACACTGATAATCCTGAGTGTGTAATATGCACAAAATAATGATCATAATACTAATCACTTTTAGTAGTTGAAAAAGGTATTTGAGCAAACTTTATGTGAGTCTAGCAATCTAGTCTATTAGTCAAGTCCAGTAAATGGATACACCCCTATGCTAAATACACATTATAATCTATATTGCTTAGGATGGAAGTCTATCATGCCACAGAACTTATTAACAGCATTGCGTCTTTTATAAATCAAGACACACGGTAGTGTGTTGTGCGGCCCAAGAAGCCGGCGCGCAACACCCGTGAGTATATTGACAGGAAGAAAGAAAACGTAATTTTAGCACCTCCGTAGCTCTGCGCTTCCTTGATCAAACAAGACGAATTTTGCTATGGACACTCCCTCCAACTTCAGCACTCCACATTCCAAATGTGAGCGAAATCGCTTAAAGTGTTCCCGAGATATGCGACTTCAAAAATTGGCTTAGTTTCTTGGTTTTTTATTCTTCTTACTTTTCTTCCTCTTTTCGCACACTTACAAAAACTGCTATAAAACGCGAACTCCATATCCGATTGCCTTGAAATTTGGCACACAGAACAGGGGTACAAAGACGCATCTTAGTACCAACATTGGCAGGAATACGATAAACAGGCAAAGAGTTATGAGCGAATATTGACGAAAAATAACACCAACATGTTGTCACGCCTACAGGGTAAACCGCGTATGGGAAGAAGCTGAAAATAGGTGGGTTAATAGGTTAACTATTGAATCTCAAACCTTTTGTGGTTTGAAAGAAATCGAGCTAAAACTCAGGAAGATACAACGAAAAAACCAACAGTGTGTAACAATTACGCAATCGAGATTAGCTAATAAAAAACGAATGCTTGCCACGCCTACCAGATAAACCGCTTGGGGTAATGCTTTGAAAATCGCTGTATAGATGGAGTCATCATCTTAGAAAGGCTCTTCAATGGTATAGAAGAATCAGACATAAAGCCACGGAGTTAAATCCAACTTGGTGTAGCAAGTACGAGATCGAGATACTCTAATAGAGCAGTCATCCTAATAGAGCAGTCACCCTGAAGAGAATGCAAGAGACCAGCTAGAAACAAGTAACCTGTATAGCGATCAGCTACAAAGAAACCACCATGTAGAGAGTTCAGCTACAAACAAATCGCCCTGTAGAGAGATCAGCTAGAAAAAGTTACCTTGCAGAGAGTTCAGCTACAAAGAAACCATCATGTAGAGAGTTCAGCTACAAACAAATCGCCCTGTAGAGAGATCAGCTAGAAGAAGTTACCTTGTAGAGTGTTCAGCTACAAAGAAACCATCATGTAGAGAGTTCAGCTGCAAACAAACCACATGTAGAGAGTTCAGCTACAAACAAATCTCCCTGTAGAGAGATTAGCTAGAAGAAATCACCTTGTAGAGAGTTCAGCTACAAAGAAACCACCATGTAGAGAGTTCAGCTGAGAAGAAATCACCCTGTAGAAAATTCAGCCACAAACAAATTTCCCTGTAGAAAGATCAGTTAGAAGAAGTTACCTTGTAGATAGTTCAGCTACAAAGAAACCATTCTGTAAAGAGCTCAGCTGCAAACATTCACCTGTACAGAATTCAGTTACAAACAAATTACCCTGTAGAGAGATCAGCTAGAAGAAGTTACCTTGTAGATAGTTCAGCTACAAACAATTCACCCGGTAGAGAGAGAAGCTAGAAGTAGTCACTTTGTAGAGTGTTCAGTTACAAAGAAACCACCATGGAGAGTTCTGTAATAAATATATGTATTATATATATATATATATAATTTGTACATTTACCAATAAAATCAGACATGTTTAAAGTACATCTGCTTCATCTTCTCTTCTTCCTGTGGTAAAGAAAAAAAGATATGTTAAAAAAGTCCCAAAGCCGGCTAAGGCCAGCTTTGGGGTATACAAATACAAAAAGAAGTGAAATCTAATCCAAAACAGCCAAGCTGTAAAAAAATAGTGCAGCCCTCAAAAAGGCTATGGTGAAAAAAGATGTGAAATCCAAGGTGGCGGCCAAGAAATGGCTGTGATGGTAGATTAATGGTAAAAATTTTAATAACAACAATTCAGGTGAATTTTGGTGCTGTTTGGTCAATTGGCACAAAATTCACCTGAATTGTCGTTATTAAAATTTTTACCATTAACCTACCATCACAGCCATTTCATGGCTGCCACCTTGGATTTCACATCTTTTTTTCACCATAGCCTTTTTGAGGGCTGCACTATTTTTTTTACAGCTTGGCTGTTTTGGATTAGATATTATATAGTTGTGTGATGCAAATTGTTCAAACTACAATCCTTGTTGTTGCTAGGCTTAAGCATTAAATGTTGAATCAAAAACTGGGCTGAAATGTAGCTATACAGGTGATTTAAGCTATTAAAAAGTTACTCAAGTACGTATTGTTGCAGCATCTTTAGTTCATGTCATTCAGTAAACTCTTAACCTGCAGGATTACTGTAGCATTTTATAAAATATGCAAAATTATTGCCATGTAAACAGAGGCCACATAGTTAGACTTGCATTTTGTGGCAGTTTGATCTGTAGGGAAGTAGGTGTGTCAACTTTTTACTGGAACTCCTACATGCTGACTACAAACACTAACCTATCACATCCAATATTATATTATCAGTAGCATTAACTGGTGGAGTAGCACTGATGGAAACTTCACACTGGTATGCTCTACCATCATCAGTTGTGCTCAGTTGTGAGATGATGTAAGAGTGTATGTAAACTACTGTATTGCCTATAGGATTAGTCGTGCCAACTTCTGTTACCCTCTGTAATACTACACCATTGCTTCTCCATGTAACATTCACTGCACTGTTGCTGACGCTTGCCACAGTAGTCACACTACAGTCCAGTGACACCACCTGACCAACAATCTGAGGAGTGCTTGTGACACTTACAGTGGGAGCAGGGACTAAGAATATGCATAAATAAGAATTAATGAACACATTATCACAAGTTGAAGTAATATACACGTTAAAATCAAGACACACAATAGTGTGTCGTGCAGCCAAGAAAGCCAGCATGTCACACCATGAGTATATTTGTAAAAATTTCAGCTATATACAAGTCACTCTGTAGATGTTACAAGTCACCCTGTAGAATAATCAGCTGCAATCAAGTCACTATGTGGAAAGTTCAGCTACAAACAAATTAGCTTAGCCATGTAAAAAATCACCCAGTAGATAGTTCAGTTATACGTAATACCCTACACAGGGTGGGTGTGGATCCAGGCTTTTAAAAGGGGTCCACTCTGAAGCCTGATAATTTTAGTTTTAGTCCAGCTCTCTCAGTCCAGCCACCTAGTAATATTGCAAATCTCTCCAACAAAGTTTCATTGTTAAATCTAGGGCAACTGAAGTGCATCTATATTAGTTGTAATAGCATTAAACAATAATTGTTTTTAGAGCAGTTATTGTGTATGAAGATACTGGGGTAGCAGTTTCATATGATTAACAGTTAAAATGAGTGTTTTGCCACCTTAAGTGTTTGTAATAAATATTTCTTTAAATTACAAGATGAAATTGGTTATAGAGTTTAACTTGTCAGCAGCTTACAAGTAATTCTACAGCTCTTTCAAACAGGGGTCCCATGGATCCACCCCTGCAGGGATCAGTCATGCTACAAGTCACCCTAATAGCTGCATGATAATCATTTTGTTCAGTTTCAGATAAAGACACATATTTGTACTCCTTTTTCTTTTTCAAAATTCCTATAGTAAAGAGAGAAAAAAAAACCCAAAGCTTGAAATGAAGTGATATTTATATGAAAACAGCCAAGCTGTGAAAAAATTTGTGGCCTCCAAAAAAGCCAGGGTGGTGAAGGTTGTGAAATCAAAGGTGGCAGTCAATGAATGACTACAATGATGCTAATGCCAGTCATTTAATGATGTCAGTAATATCATTAATTAATGATTGTCATTAAGTCATTTCTTGGTTGCCATCTTTGATTTCACAACTTTTTTTAGTTTTACCATGGTCTTTTTGGAGGACTGCAACCTCTTTTCACAGCTTGGCTGTTTTGGTATAGATATAAAGTACTCTGTAAATACAAATTAATGTTACTAACCCATCACATCCAAATGTAGTGTAACACTGTAATTAGTCATTACTGGTGGACTAGTGTTAATTACTACCTCACACTGGTACATTGTACCATTATCAGTTGTGGTCAATTGTGAGATGGTGTAAATGTCTCTGTACACTACTGAGTTTTCTGGTGTGGAGGTAATATCAACTTCTTCAATCCTCTCTAATTCCATATCATTGCTATTCCACACAATATCCACTCTACTGGTGACACCTCTCACAGTAGTTATATTACATTCCAGTGTTAGTGACTGACCAACTATCTGAGGGTTGAGGGCAACAACAGTGATATTGGGAGTAGGAACTGTGAATAAAACAATAATTAGTATATTAACAAAATATCTTGCATGTGACAGTGTATGGTGTAACCTAGGATGGGCCTGTACAGGCATGCTACTCCTAATTCAGGGGAATGTAGACAGGAAAACTTCTCATGGAAGGTAATACATTGAGATTTCAGGAGGTCAACATATTCTAAAATGAATTTCAGAACTGAACTAGCACCCCAAATTTCATTTCTTGAAATGTAAGGAATCCAGGTATATTCCAGCCATTACAGCAGTAAAGAAAACAGGGGTGGGCCTGTACATGTATACTCCTCCTAATTCAACGGAATATAGAAAGGAAATTTGCATAAATATTGCACCAAGGCATCATCTTACAGCAAAAAAATTAATGAACCATCCTATATGTAGCTAGAGGTGGCCTACAATATTTGTTTATAACATGCCATACTCATTATTATTAAAAGATCTACTACTCTGCACTGTTTATTGTTACAATGCACATTTTTATGCATAATTTTATTCTATGAATTTCATTGCAAAAGCCACAATCTGACTTTGACAACATTAAAAACTAAGCTAAAATGTAAAAATGTTTTTACAGGAATTATAGCCCAGGTTGTCTCCTTCCAGAAAATAGTTGGTGTACTGAAAAATTCTTAAGCATATGAAAATTTACAAAAAAAACTATGAAAATCAAGACAACACCTGTAACATAACTTCAAAATTAAAATTTAAAACATCTTGTAATTATTTTTACAGGAAGTTTTAGACTTGATAAAAGAACCATCTAGCTACTACAAAATTTAAAACTAGTTTCTTTAAAAAGTAAAGATATAAAATTTGCCATATTTGTGTTTGTTTACATGGCAACCAGTACACAAATAAGCAGAAAGATTTGAATGTAACTATTTACAAAAATCATAATTAAGATATCTGCTGTTGATCTGGAGTTATATATATCAGTATGAAAAATGTAAATTTTAATGTTTTGGAAGTCTACATTATGTCTTGGTAGAAGAAAAACATGCACAATATCAAAGTTGCACAGTAACAATTTACATTGGGTCTTCAGGGTGGAAAAGTCAACATAATAAAATTACAGCAATTACAGAACTGAACATACACCCCAACTGTCAATTGCTACATTTTAAGATGACCAGCTCTATTCCATACATCATACAGGCATTACAGTAGTAAAAAAACACCTCTACCTGCAAAATAACACCTACGTATTTAAGGCTTTACAGCACAAGTGCTGAAGGTCTGTAGGACACCTGGTCCTACAGCTTGTTTAAAGTTATTACAGAAAGTGTGTTTGAAAAGGTGGAGTAAGGAGAAAAAATCCATGACTGGACCTAGACGGCCTCAAACCTGCAGTCATCCGATTAATGCTCAAACACTTACAGGAGTCTGCCAGCATATGTGATGGAACACAATAGAGAACAATGGTAAGTGCATGCAAGTACTGTAGCTGTTGTGGCATGTATTTTTGACATTGGACAGTGAGGAAATCAAGCCTGTAGCTTTAAACATAGTCAACTTACAGTTTGTTTGGCTGAAGATATCAGTATGTTAGTTAATTAGTCACTGTACTAGAATATTCAGTTAAATTATATACTTTTAAATTTAAGGTGTTCAGGGTCACTCTGAAGGCATACCGGTATTCTGTGTCTTCAACATTGTCTCCTAGACCTTACTACACTGAATACACATTCAATAAAGTAATATTTTAAACGCAGTGGTTACTGAACCAAAAGTCGGTTCGGACTCGCTATTGAACCGACAGTAAAACTTAGACAAAAAAGGGTCCGGCACTAAATGAAAAAAAAAACCCACAAAACTCAACCTGGGATTGAACCCTGAACTACTGAACTGTAGGCAGTGGGCTAACCACTGTGCTACCACCGCTAGCTACCCATTCACTACCCTACTTTTCTATCTTATAAATGCTACTCAGGTAGTAGTCTCACTATATACACTATAATACAGTAAGAAGAATGTAACCTAAAGGTTAAGAGCTGAACCCGAGCCTAACCCTAATGCTAATGCTACTTTTCGTGTCCCCTAAAGTTAAATGCTTGGGGAAACTACTAGACGCATCCCCTAAAGTCGAATGCTCGGAGAAACTATTAGCTGTGAAAATAAAAACCTTTCAGTTCAGTAACCACTTCCTATTTTAAAATGGAGGTGGCTTAGGAAGACATATTTTGGAAGTATAGTAGTTGTGTGAACAAAATTGTTAAAACGACAGTCTTTGTTACTACAAGGTGTGAGCATCAAAATTAATGCTGAAATAACAATTAACAATTCTCACAACTGGGTTGAAATGTAGTTAAACAGCTATTTAAAAAAAAAAAAAGAAACATGTGATAAGTAGGTACATATTTTTTATGATAAGTTAATTATTTAAGTATCTTTAGCTTCTATTATTATTCATGAAGTAAATCTCTTAAGCTGCAGCATCACTATAACATTTTATAAGATATGCAGATTGCCATGTAAACAGAGGCCACATAAATAGTTAGACTTGCACTTGGTGTGAGTTTAATCTGTAGGGAAGTAGGTGTGTCCACTTATTACTTGAACTCTGTCTACACCACTGCATGCTGCATGTCTACAAACACTAACCTATCACATCCAATATTATATTATCAGTAGCATTAACTGGGGGAGTAGCACTGATGGAAACTTCACACTGGTATGCTCTACCATCATCAGTTGTGGTCAATCGTGAGATGATGTAAGAGTGTATTTAAACTACCATATTGCCCATAGGAGTAGCAGTGCCAACTCCTGTCACCCTCTGTAATACTACACCATTGCTTCTCCATGTAACATTCACTGCACTATTGCTGACGCTTGCCACAGTAGTCACACTACAGTCCAGTGACACTGCCTGACCAACAATCTGAGGAGTGCTAGTGACACTTACAGTGGGAGCAGGGACTAAGAAAATAAGAATTAATATCACAAGTGGACACATTAATAATCACATTAACAATAACAAAATCAGACACTGCAGTACATATGTACTTTGTTTCATAAGAAAAAAGTGTTCAGTGTTGGTAGGTATCACATTAATGAAATGCATTGATACTGACAGTATATTACATAATAGTCAGTGTATACAGAATAATATAATACAGAGTTTGCTGAAGCAGATCCATAAATACAGATTAATACAATATGCTAACTAACAGCAACTTACTTTGTGCTACACAATTATTTGCTAACATCAAAGCCAAACATAATGTTCTAATAATGTGAAAAGTATCAGTCACTTTCATGATGTCGCTATACTGAAATAAAACATGTTACATACAAACTACAAATATATATAATCAGCTCATAGGCAGTTGGCAATTTTTTACAATAAATTTTGTTCCGCAGCTGTATCATCCATTTAATGATATCAGTGTTATTTATTTATTAAGGCTTTACAGCACAAGTGCTGAAGGTCTGTAGGACACCTGGTCCTACAGCCTGTTTAAAGTTGTTACAGAAAGTGTGTTTGAAAAGGTGGAGAAAGCAGAAAAAATCCATGACTGGACCTGGGCAGCCTTGAACCTGCATCCATCCGATTAGCGCTCGAATACTTACATGAGTCTGCCAGGCAGTCAGGATGTTTTCTTCTTGTCAATTTCATGTATATGTATCCATAGGAACTCTAGAGAGTGTATTATCTCTAAGTACCCCATGTGGAACTGAATGGATATTATTTATTAAGGTTTTACAGCACAAGTGCTGAAGGTCTGTAGGACACCTGGTCCTACAGCCTGTTTAAAGTTGTTACAGAAAGTGTGTTTGAAAAGGTGGAGAAAGGAATTCATCACTGGACCTGGGCAGCCTCAAACCTGCAGCCATCTGATTAAGGATGATTATAGGTTAAATCAATCATGACATATGTGGTCTATGTTACATCTCTAAGAAGCCTAAGCTTATATTTTATTGTACCTTTTCTGATGCTTGTCAGGGAAATGGCAGTGCTGTTTGTTTAAAACCTAATAGAATCCACATGACGATGTACCACCCATGATATAACTCCTTTAAATTTACCTACTACAACACAGGGTACACCATATAGTTGAAAACAGCAAAATTAAAAATTGAAACTGAAAACTGAATTGAAAATAAAATTTATATTGAAGCTGAAAACCCAAAATTGTCAAAACTTCCTTTTTACAAGAGCATCTCTATGAAAGACCACGTATTTGTCAATCAGTTCCCAAAAAGCTGCTATCATGTGTGATTTATACTGTCTCATGATGTTTTAAAGTGACACAATTGAGACCACAATATGCAACCAAACTTGACAAAACTATGGTTCCATACACATCCAATTCTTTTGCCTCTCAGCATGGTATTGATGTAGAATGACAGGTCAGACTATTAATCTGATGATACACTCCTATATTGTTCTCCAAACTCATGAAACTGGATATTTGTGCATATGAGATTTTATCAAATTAAGTCACATACAGCTATGTTGATATGTTGATTAATAAGGTTACCTTGCTTTTACTACTACATATGTATACGTACATCAGTGTGAGAAACAAGTTGATGTTGTACTACTTCTAAAATTCAGGCACCTTGCAGCTTCGTAGCTAACTCATCTGGAATTAACTAACCATGTTATTATTTTAGCTAAAAGGTCTTTGATTTTGCAATAATACATCAAATATTGTAACTACTAATTCATGATATTTTTCTAAGGAAGTGCTTGCTAAACAAACCACTTTTAACACACAGAAGTATCTTCTAATTTACTGTTTTATAGTTTTACCATAGTGTAGTGTTTTTTCCCCACAAATTCTCTCAATAAAGCCTAAAAAAAAAGCTGCTCTTCATTTTCGTTTGGGTACGTGGTAGTCTACGAGGCCACACACACGCACGCACGCACGCACGCACGCACGCACGCACACACAAACGTTTACAAAAACAAGTTTTGTAAACCAGGCACATGTATACAGCCAGCCTTTCCATGCACCTACACTGTAGTTTAATGACCTCCTGACCTGAAATATTTGACCAATATCAAGTTCAGTTATTCAGTTTGATTTTCTGTTTTCAATTCCACAATGTTTAAGTTTCCAAATTTCATTTTTTGAATGGCCCCACAACACAGTTACAGTATCTGTTATTATACGTTGTGGCTATTATGGTAGTGCACCTTTGATCTGACATTGCAATATTATGTACAAATAATTTCACTGTGGGTTAGATCACAAGCACTTGTGAATTCCATTTAATTGCCAACCATGGAATCTATCAATATATGTGACTGTCTCTGGGGAAACCGGTCTTATCGCCCATTTAAAAGTATCGAGAAACATCGGTTTTAAATATTCTGTGTGTTGTAGCTGGCCAATGGTGGTAGCTACGCATACCAAATTTTCACACGTTTCACAACAATTTCTTACCTTCCTGATCATCCACTGAAGAAGTAGTCAACAGCTAAGTTTCCCGCCATTTTAGATAGTTTTTAAACCGAGGTTGTCTGTATCAGGCGAGCTCCAGAAGGGTGGGAGGCGGGGGCCCTGGAAGGCTGGCAAGATGGTGTTCAAAAATTGAAAAGAGATGTGCTGGGATGAATTAGGCCAAGTTATAGGCCATTCAGGGCTCAGAACTGGCTAAAATGAAAGGAAATTTACAGCACAGGTCATTGTCCAACACCACAGAGCTGTACAGCCACACACAGCCATCTCCTGGTTGGCCAGGGCTCCATCAAGACCCCAGACCACTCGTACGGCTCGCCACTGTGCTCTAGAAAAGCAGCCAGCAATACAGGCCGCTTTACTCTGGTCGACTGTGGCAGTGAAACTTGATAGTGCATTCATTAAGCTTTGTGTTTGTGTGAAAAAATCAAACTTCCTGTCTTGGGCGATAAGAATGGTTTTCGTAGATCCAGTCACATATCTCTAATTATTTTTCTCCACATCTAAAATTTTTGTCACATTTGGGATTGACATCATTAATGCAATACATGGTAAGTTTACTTAGCCGGATCAGAAAATACACAGTATCTGCTAAGTGAATCCTCTTGTACTTGTCCTCATCCCAACTATAGATATGAACCACACCTTAGTGTAGGGTATATCAAAAATATTTGTGCTTAAGTGGTATAATTATGCTATGAATGATTAATGATTTATACTAGCATAAGGTAATCAAACAGTACCTGCAGTATTTATCAACTACATGATTTCCAGAGAAAATTATATTAACGTGTAATTGTGTACTTGCTTGCTTGTCTGTTTAGCTACACTAAAAAATCCACCAGTGACACCTTTTAAAATTCTGTTTCAGTATAAGGTATGCAAGATGTAACATAGTGTTTCAAAAAGGAAGTGTTAATAGCTAAATATAATCAAACTACGACAAAATCTACTGGTACTATGCATGATCCTGAAATCTTTACAACACAACAGTGTGAATGACCAGACAACATAATTAAGTAAAGTCTTTTTACAGTCTGACGGCAATAGCTGCTGTACATGGATCTCCTGGGAATTGAACAGTAAGCTGTCTGCAAAATTATGTGGAGGATATAATCAATATTATAGACAGAGTTAATCATGCACCTCTGTGGAGTTTTTGACACTTTAGTCACAATAATATTTTATGTAGTCATAGTGAATAGCTAGCGTAAATAAGCTTGCACACAGTGGCACACAATATGTAGTTAGCTAGGTACAGTATATAGCTATGCATAACATTTTTAAATTTCTAATTTCTCTAGTAGAGTCCATAATTTATGAAAATCAAATTGATTGTAGGCTCTGCTACCGCTGAGCAATGGAAAGTACTTGACACTGGAAGGTGATAGGTATTCTGTCTGGGAATATCAGGCTATTGACTGTGTAAATACCCATCCCATTGTGGCCAGTTTCCTTCGTCACCGATAGTTTGTAACGGAATTCTACATGATGTTAGTTTTACAAATGCATGCAAAGGTAGCACTGCATTATTAATTTATGATGTTACCTTTTTTTTATTTTTGCTTAGCTACGTACCTCAAGCTAAGCCAGTGCATTACTCTATCACTTGGGTACTGTATGGTGAACACCAGCGTTGAAACCGGGTCGGGTCACCCGGGTCATATTTTGTCCGGGTCAGACCTGCTTTAAAAATTATCCGGGTCTGACACGGATTGGATCACGTGCGAAGCATATTGTTTAGTTGGACGGTACGGGAGCAAATTGTTTAGTTGGACGGTACGGAAGTGTATAAACGCGTCATAGTCAAGTCCTGATGCAACTCAGCTTCTTTCGTTAACCACGCCCACTTATCGGACGACTGCCTGCAACCATACGTGCAGCCGCGCCCATTTATCGGTGATATTAAAGTCTATAGGTATGCACGAAACTATGTTCATAACTGCCTGCTGGCTTATGAGGAGCCACGCCCATTAATCGATAGGTTTTTTTTGTTTTTTACGCTGAATTTTTTTTCAAATCCACAATAACTTATTACAATTACAAACAACTATTACAACTACATAAACTACAGCTAGCTACAGGGGAAACTATTACTAGGGGAAAAGGGGATTGTCATCATCATCCCAGCCCTGAAGAACCCAGTACCTCAAGATCATCTTAGCTTTGTTGGACCACAGTTGCACAGACAGTTGTTGTAGCAAGTTCTTTCTAGCAACTTTCCGAGGGACACCGCTGCGAGGAGTGGTACAGTCAGCTATATTCTGTAAAGTTTTTAGAGCAAAAGGTGTCCGAACTCCAAATGTTTCCATAACTAATGGAATGAAATCTGACCCCACCTTCTTCACAGCTGCTAAATGCTTCTCATCCTTGGCAACCTCTCCAGCAGCAGCAGCCACCCCAGCACATGAAGCACAGGAGGAGATAAAAGCAAGCTGAGTGGTGCAGCGTATGGAGACATCGAAGTAAGCTGGACGACCATGCTGGAAGTCAGGATGAAAAACATCGCCAGGGCGCAACCCATCATCATAAGAAGCTCTCTGTTCTCTAAGAACCCCAGGGTGATCCTGTGAAAGGGAATCGATTGTTATTGCACGAGATAGGTCAAGGCTAGTTTCTTTCATGGGTGAGTTCATTGATGCCATTTGTTTAAGGTATGGTTACATGCCATCATGACTACCATCTCACTGTGTGTGTGGCAAGGATTTTATTTATTTATTTTATTTTCCAAAAATGTGCAGCCTCAGTTTGAGGATTAACGCACATATGAAACATGCATACAAATGTTTTACAATATGATTGACTATGGGATTACTGATTGGTAGGGGAAAGTAATAATAATTTCAGTTGGTACTTAAAAATTTGTAATGATTGTAGGTCAGGTGGGAGTGAATTCCACAGTCTAATTGATCTAGGGAAGAATGAATTACTGTACTGATTGGTCCTTGCATAGATATGATGAAATCTTTGATCATGTCCTCTGGTGTTAGAAGTGACAGGAATTAAATCAACTGGAGATATATCAATGTGATTATGAACAATTTTGTAGAGGAAGGTGATACTAGATGCTTGTCTGCAGTGTTCTAAGCTGGGAATGTTAAGGTCAATGAGCATGTTAGTTATGCTACTGAAATGCGAGAAGTCAGCCATAATGAATCTGGCAGATTGCCTCTGTACTCGTTCAAGCTTATCAATGTCTCTTCTGATGTGAGGGGACCAGACAGGGTTGGCATATTCTAAGATTGGTCTTATCATGGCATTATAACATTTCAATTTGATTTGAGTTGGGCAGGACTTATGATTTCTCTGTAGGAATGCTTTGACTGATAGAGCTTTGGATGTGATGTTAGTAATGTGTGTGGACCAAGACAAGTCATTGGTGATTGTAACTCCTAAATATTTAGTAGATGAAACTTCTTGGATAGAGATGTCATTAATGGTGTAGTTGTACGTGATCGGATTGTGTTTACGAGTGATTCTCATGAATACACTTTTATCAGGATTAAAAACATACCAGATCTAGTGCCCCATTGTGATAAGGAGTTGAGGTCATTTTGAAGTGATAAACAGCCGGATGTAGAGTGAATAACAGTATAAAGTATGGTATCGTCAGCATACAGACCAATGTTGGCATTGATTGATAATGGGAAGTCATTAATATAACATAAAAATAATAGAGGGGCTAAGATTGTTCCTTGGGGGACACCCGAGTTAACTGCATGTGACTCACTGGGTGAACCGTCAAGAGTTACTTGTTGATGCCTACCGATGAGGAAGTTTTGTAGCCATGTTAGTAGTTCCCCTCTATTACCATAGTAGGATAATTTGTTACATAAACGGTGATGGGGGACTTTATCAAATGCCTTAGATAGATCTAGAAAAATGATATCAATTTGAAAGCCAGAGTCAAGAGATTTAGAAATGTTGTTTACGGTAGTAATAAGTTGTGATTCGCATGATCTTCTAGGTCAGAAACCATGTTGTTGGTCGCAGAGGATATTTATTGATTCTAGGTGAGAGAAGAGATGAGTGTGAATTAGGCATTCCATGATCTTGCAGCTGATACTGGTTAGCGATATTGGTCTGTAATTGGATGCAAGTGTTTTGTCTCCTTTTTTGAATACAGGTACAATATTAGCACATTTCCAGTCCATGGGAAGTTCTGATGAAGTGATGAATTGATGATCAGAGTTAGTACTGGAGCAATTTCCTGAGAGGCTAATTGTAATAAGTGTGATGGGATTTTGTCTGGTCCTGGTGCTTTATGAACATCCAAAGTTTTTAGGAGCTGGGAGACATCAGCATAAGTATAATGGAAATAGGTTGTATATCAAGATACTCGGCAAAGGATTATGGTGGTGATTATTTTAGTTTTATAATATTGCCATCATCATGAATCAGTAAGCTGTCAGGATTAGTCATTATGCTGTGTAGATTTTATTCTTTTCCATTACTTAACTTGCCACAAACAGTATTTCAAGGTTTGTCAAATTATCAAGGCTAAATCTGTCACAAAAGATATATTATTAACTTTTTATTATTTATCATTTTTTATTAAAGATATATTATTTTTATATATTATTAAAATGATCTCAACTCCTTATCACAATGGGGCACTAGATCTGGTATGTTTTTTAATCCTGATAAAAGTGTTTCATGGTGAGCATGTTCGGCGATACTGAGCATAAGCTTGCTTCTTTCGTCTACAAATTCTTTTAATGTAGGTGGTGATCCATGGTCGGTTTGATGTCTTGTTCGAAGATAACTTGCTAGGAACCAAAGTGTCCAGACAGAAGTGACAAGCAGATTTAAAGTCAGTCCACAACTGATTGATTGGTGTGTCAGTGGTGTTGGAATGCAGATATTCATTGCTAAAGTCATAAAAGAAGTTTCTTATTAAGCTAGATTCTGCTCTATTTTACTGATAGAGGGTAGTTGGAACCAATTATATTAGAATCAGTCCAGTTTACATCAGGGAGGTTGAAGTCGCCGGCAATCCAGATGATATCATTCGGAGAGGATAAAATAATGCTTTCAAGTGTACTGCATATGGCTTCTATATAGTCAATAGATCGGTTTGGAGGCCTATAGACACAGCTAGCAATTAGTGATTGTGTGTTAGATAACTTTATTTTACAGGTGATTACTTCCTGGGTGCCAGAGTAAGGAATTTCGTGTGAAACTATGGTGTTATGACGTGTGAAACTATGGTGTTATTTTAGCCTATCCCACGCCCTTAGCTGCCCACATGGTGCCTTTCCGATTATTCGGCACAATGAAATTAGGAATCTGACAGCTAGTTTGATGTTGAAGTTTGCCATAATGTCCAGATTGAACCATAGCTGCACCCTTTGTCTGGCGAGACCTTACATTATCGGTCTGCCATTCAAGATGATGACGCGAGTGTAGACATTAGGGCTTCTAGCTTCTGGAGGTGCCTACACCATCATACCTTCTTTGATGTGAGGGTTTTTAACTGCTTTGCAGCTTCTAATCGTTCTTCTACGCTATCTACTGCTTTTCGAAAACATGAACTAGAGAAACGTCGTGCTTATGCACTTGTCCATTTCATGCCCCACCCCCGGGGAGGGTGGGGGAATACAGGGGATTTGACAAATCGTGGTGTCAAATTCCCCACTACTGGAGCAAAATCGGCTGTCAAATCCCCACTATGTCCCCACCCCTATAGTAGGGGATTTGACGACACCTCAAGTCAAGGATGACTAAGCGCATATTTCATGCATGCGACTAGTAATAAGCCTGCCCTGTAGCTAGTAAAATTAGCTATAGCAAGTGCAATTTTATTGTTTGGAAATGCAACTACCAAAAATCGGTCCGACTCGGGACAACTGTCAATTGCCCCAGTGGTGGGGACAAGAAGCAATGTCAAATCCCCACCTGAAGTGTGGGGACGCTCGGGGGTGGGGGGGGTGGGTTTATGAAATTGACAAGTGCATTATGAGGAACGGATTCGGGAGGTGGAGCATAGGAGTTTTATCCCCCTTGTTTTTTCCACTTCAGGTGGCATGGGAAGGGCTGCTACCACCACTTATAAACATCTTGCCCGCCTGCTGAGCGAGAAGTGGAATTCCCCATATTCTGTGGTGATGGGCTGGCTCCGTTGTAGTTTGGGGTTTTCCTTGCTCCGTTCTTCAGTTATGTGCATCAGGGGATCACGCTCAAGATCCATGTGTCCGTGTATGCCTCCAGCAGTTGATCTTGCTGTTGCTGAGGGGCACCTGCCTACCCATTGAACCCTGGGCATGCTGTAGGTTCTGTGTAGGTTCTTTTCTGTAGGTTATAACTAATTTTTCAAATACTTTCTTAGCATTCTATAGAGATGTGTGGGAGGAAGGGAGTGCCATTAGGGCCGGGGGAAAAAACATCTATATATATTTTTTTAAAGTTTCTTTCGTGAGCCACGCCCACTTTATATAGGGAATGTGTCGTACTTTTTAAAATTATGGTGTGTTAGGTATGCGCAAAGCCACACCTACTTGCAGGAAACGTATCTTGCTTTATGCAAATTTACGTGGAATCTTGCCTACTGACTAGTTACCATCGTTAAGTATAGACACCCTCGTGCTTAACGCGCTAGTCGGCACTCGGGTCAGCAATAGTGACCCGGTTTCAACTCTGGTGAACACAGCAGTAATATTCTGTATATAGCTGGCTAAGTGGCGTCTAATCCACTGCTAAAACTCTGCCTGCCTTCAAGGGGAAGTGGTACGTAGCTAAAGCGGCATTGAAAGAAATTTAAGTTGTCCGTCTACTTCTAATTTCACTTTTTGTGAGGAGTAGCTACGTTTACAGGCTTGTCCTATTGTATAACCCAGTCTCTTCAGTGACAAAATTCATAATGCCACCAGCAACAATAATAGGCTATAGCTACGCTCACAATATTAAATTTAGCTTGAGCATATATAGCTAGTTAGCTATAGCTTCGTACGTACATGTATTCATTTTTGTGAAGTCTTTTGCTACTAGTTAATAATTCTGCTACAATGTCGACCTTGTACTGTAGCTACAGTATGTGGCATCTAACATCTAGTGCGAGAAAAAAGTGGGGTGTAGCTAGCTATACATATGCAACTGTTTCGGAACTGTCATTGATATAAACCATGCAACTGAACTATGCACATACAACTAGCAAAACGTGTTACAGTTATACATGTAATCTATACACACACTTACACACAGGAGTGAGTCTCTGATCAGCTTTTCCACTGTCAATGTGTAGCTAGCTGCTAGTAGAGTATGCAGCTATGACTATTATCGTTGTCACGACTATCTGTGTGACTACGATTCCACAGCTTCATATATATATATATATTAACTCCTTTATGGAATGGGCCTCGATATGGCAAATGAAACTCAACGTAGATAAATGTCACAGCATGAGTGTAACCCTAAGTAAGCTTTATACTATCTCAAGAACCTATTACATGGATAACTCTCCCTTGTCCCAAGTTGACAGTTGCAAGTACTTAGGTGTCATCATCCAATCAGACCTAAAATGGAACATGCATGTCAACTACATAACAGCTAAAGCCAACAAAACATTGGGATTTCTCAAACGTAATATCTCATGTGCCTCAATCCATGCTAAGAAATTAGCATACACCGTATTTATTCGTTCCCAACTCGAATATGCTGCAACAGTGTGGGCACCCTGGCGGTCTACCTTAATATCCCGGTTAGAGCAGATACAACGAAGAGCAGCCCGGTTTGTGACCAATACATACACACGTGACCCTACTGTTAGCGTAACTAACCTTATGGACCAGCTGGACTGGGAATCACTTGAAAGCAGACGATTAAAATTAAGATTATCCATGATGTACAAAATTATCCACAATGAAATTGATATCCCATTTGATTTGTATACTAACTTTGCAACATATTCCAGTACAAGAAATTATCATCTTTTTAACCTCCTATCATTGCAAGCATCAAAGACCTCATATCAGTCCTCATTTTTTCCAGCAACAATTTCACTTTGGAATGATTTACCTAACCTAGCTAAAGACTCTAATTCACTTGAAGTATTTAAATCTATAATTAAATTATAATTTACTTATTGTATTGAATTATTATTATTATTATTTTTTTGTGATTTGTCTGTACATTTTTCTTCATTTCTGAAGTTGTACAGTATAGGTAAATAATAAAAATAATAATAATAATAATAATATGTAAACAATTAACCATAATCCACATACCATTGGTTACCCATGTCGTGTACTTGTCTATTAAGGTAGCTACGTGCAGCCCCTGTAGACCGCAATAAAATAGGAAGTGGTTACTGAACCGAAAGATTTGTATTTTCGCGTCTAGCAGTTTCCCGGAGCATTCAACTTTAGGGGACGCGCCCAGTAGTTTCCCAGAGCATTCGACTTTAGGGGATGCGCCCAGTAGTTGCCCCGAGCATTCGACTTTAGGCAGACATGCCAATAATGCGTGAGTCTCACTCTTTGGCTAGTAATCTCACGCTCTCACGCCTAACCCTCTGTTTCTCACTCTTTCAGCTTAGTTCTCACGCATTTCTCACGCCTGATCTGCTTTGTAATTAGCCCTGTGCTTAAAATTGGGCAGACTTGTGCTTAATTTTGTACTTAGAACATGCGAAGACCTTTTTTTTTTTTTTTTGGTCTTCACTACCAAAAATCCTGGAGCTGCACTTGAATCTGGTCCACACTGCTGGTAGTGTTTGAGGTCTCACTCCTAAAATTGTTCAGAGGTTGGCATCTCTGCTTTAGGGGACTGCCGTAAAAATAATAGGAAGTGGTTACTGAACCGAAAGTCCGGCGGTTCACTGAACCACTGTGACAGTCATGACGTGACACTCACCAAATTGACTTTTCCGGGCTATGAGAAGGGCCAAATAACAAACAGTGAAATAGACTATGAATCTAGACTGCTTTAATAATCACGTGATTCTTGCACTTTCCATGAATTTAATTATGGGAGTCACATATTATGTAAAGGCCCCTCCATCAGGAAACCTGTTATAATGTTCAAGAACGGTGAAACCATAGATGGTCACTCACGAATTACCAAGTAGAAAAGTATTAGGACCGAGATTAGGATGTTGCTAGTCAAGAAGGCTGGCTACTGAAAGGCTGGGCTGTTTGCAGAAAACGTGTACGTAGCTATAGCCTACTCAGTTTTAATACATGTGGCTACCGGCACCAGCAGATTCTCCAAAACTTATATATGCTAAGCACACAACACCAAGGGTAGTGGAAAGGCTGCATGCAAGAATATCCTACATAATGGTTGCAGAAGTAATATTCCTGGCCGGACTGGAAGACAGTTGTTAATTGGGTAAGTAGAATTCTAGGAAAACGGGAACGGAACGGAAACGGAAAGCGGGAACGGAAACGACCAACGGAAAATTCCTGATGAAGGTTATCATGTCAATATACGGGTTAGATTTTACAGCATGATGCTTCTTTGTAACATTGGTGGACCCTCCGTACTGTTCCGCTAAAACGATCAAAACTCTCTAATAGAGCAGTCACCGTCCATTAAAATACTCTAATAGAGCAGTCACAGAATGTTTTACAAACCATGTATCTCACCAGGAGCCTTTTAGTATTGAAAGTTTGTGAATAATTGTACTATAGCTGGCAACACTCAGCCTCTTCATTGGAGTCACCTCAGCCTGACACATACTGATTACTGTATCTACCACATACCTAACTTTCTTCTAACATCTTTATGTAAACACTGTCAATTGATTAGAATACTTGTAAATCTCTTCACTCTTAATTGTTGAATCTTTTGTATGGTTTCAAGGAGTATGGTTATTTCAGATTTTTAGCTGCATGTAAGTGCATAGCCTATATATAGACACTGTCTTCAGTCTATATAATTACACAAACTTCTTCAAGCATGTTTCAGTGTTGAATCTTTTAAAATGTTTATTATTATTATTATTGATTGTTGTGCAGACCTCAAAAGAGTATGGTGCACAAAAAGGGTACAATTGCTACTGTCAATTACAAAAGGAAAACAAACTTATACAATTATACAATATTTACTGTACACAAGACCATATATACACATTGATAAATTATTAAACAGTTACTAGTCCAGCTAGGCTGTGCTTGAATTGGTCAATCTCTGTTAAATCAATCACGTGTTGGGGTAAGGAATTCCAAATATTCATTGCAGAGGGGAAAAAAGAAAATTTATAACAGTCAATTCTAGTCATTGGGGTTAAAAATCTCTTATCATGGCCTCTGGTGTGATGTAGGTTAGGATTAGAAAAAAGGAAATCATCAGCATTAATGTCGATTTGGTGAGATATAATTTTAAATAACATTGTAGCCTTCTGTTCATTCCTGCATCTGGCTAAGGTAGGCCAATTAAGGTTAGATAACATTTCAGTGACACTGGAATATCTAGAGTAGTTGTTAAATGCAAACCGTGCTGCTCGTCTTTGGACATTTTCTATGGCATCGATGTCTCTTCGCGTGTGGGGTGACCAGACTGTGGCTGCATATTCTAAGATAGGTTTAATCAGGGCTTTGTAGCAGTTACTTTTGACTTGGAGAGGGCACTTGCTCAAGTTACGTTGCAAGAAGCATTTGGTGTTATTGGCCTTTTTAGTAATTTGTTTAATGTGCTCTGACCAGGATAGGTTTTTGTCGATAGTTACACCTAGATACTTAGCATGTGTTACCTCTTTTATAGTTTTACTTTGCAGTGTGTATTGAGCTAGTATTGGGTGCTTCTTGTTAGTGATTCTAAGAAATTCACATTTTTGTAAGTTGAATGACATTTTCCAGTCAGCTGCCCATTGTTCTAAAGTGTTAAGATCCTGTTGTAATCTGTGACAGTCATCTTGGGAATGAATCGTAGTATACAATAGCACGTCATCAGCATAAAGTTTTATCTTAGATGTAATTCGGTTAGGCAGGTCATTAATAAAGCAAAGGAACAATAGGGGAGCGAGGACTGTCCCCTGAGGAACACCAGATGATACCCCAGTCAGGTCACTTTGTTGACCGTCAACTACTACACATTGAGATCTGTTTAACATAAAGTTCTTTATCCAATCTAGTATATCTCCTCGAATGCCATAATGATGGAGCTTGTGAAATAGATGGTAATGGGACACTTTGTCAAATGCTTTTGAAAAATCTAAAAATATTACATCAGACTGCTCTCCATTGTTCAAGGTTTCAGCAAAATCATTTACAGTTAATATCAGTTGGGACTCGCATGATCTTAAGCGACGAAAGCCATGTTGTTGGTCACATAAAATGTTATGGTGAGATAAATGAGCAAATACATGTGAATAAACTATGTGTTCTAGAATTTTTGAGCAAATGCAAGTTAAGGAAATGGGTCTGTAGTTATTAGGGATAGCACGGTTACCCTTCTTAAAAATGGGTACAATATATGCCCTTTTCCAATCAGACGGTAAAGAACACTGGTTTAACGATGCTTGGAAAACAACTGTAAGTGAGGGAGCAAGAAGTTCACTAAATTCCTTCAAAAATTGTGCTGGTATTTCATCAGGTCCAGCAGCTTTGTGAGTCTCTAAAGAATTTACTGACTCAACAATGCCATTAATGTCAACCTGAATAGGATCAATATCTGCTGTTGGTGATAGTTTTAAAGGAACAGTTAACAGTCAGCGTTGATGACTCTTTCGCTAGTCTACATACCTAATCTTTTCCAGCCATAGTTGCTCCATCATTCACAGGTTTAAAGGTCCACATAGTAGCTAGCTAAAACATTCTTGACTATTCTAGTAGAGTATTTTAATGCACGGTGACTGCTCTATTAGAGAGTTTCGATCGCTTTAGCGGAACAGTGCGAAAGGGTCCAACAATGTTACAAAGAAGCATCATGCTGTAAAATCTAACCCGTATATTGACATGATAACCTTCATCAGGCATTTTCCGTTGGTCGTTTCTGTTCCCGCTTTCCGTTTCCGTTCCGTTCCCGTTTTCCTAGAATTCTACTTACCCAGTATCAACAACCACTCAATTAACAAGGGTAAGTAGAATTCTAGGAAAACGGGAACGGAACGGAAACGGAACGGAAACGGAAAGCGGGAACGGAAACGACCAACGGAAAATGCCTGATGAAGGTTATCATGTCAATATACGGGTTAGATTTTACAGCATGATGCTTCTTTGTAACATTGTTGGACCCTTTCGTACTGTTCCGCTAAAGCGATCGAAACTCTCTAATAGAGCAGTCACCGTGTATTAAAATACTCTACTGACTAGAACAGTCAAGAATGTTTTTGTAAACTATGCGGACCTGCTTTAAACCTGTGAATGATATGGCTGGCAAAGATTAGGTATGTAGACTGTAGACTAGCTAAGTCATCAACACTGACTGTTAACTGTTCCTTTAAAACTATAAACATTTAAAAAGATTCAACACTGAAACATGCTTGAAGAAGTTTGTGAAGTATTCTAATTATATAGACTGAAGACAGTGTCTATATAGGCTATGCACTTACATGCAACTTCCTGATAAGAGTTATGTATGATAAAGTATGCTGTTAGCTTGCTTGTCAGCTCCAAGACGTGCATGGCTGGTCTCATATGACACACACTAGCTATATCATCAACACTCTATTTAATTTTTTTTTCATTAAAGCTTTACAGCACAAGTGCTGAAGGTCTGTAAGACACCTGGTCCTACAGCCTGCTCAAAGACATTAGATACTAAGACATTAGCTACTTAAGATGTGTTTGAAAAGTTGCAGAAAGGAGAAAAAAAACTGAAATAACTATACTCCTTGAAACCATACAAAAGATTCAACAATTAAGAATGAAGTGATTTCAATTGACAGTGTTTACATAAAGATGTTCCTTGTCAAGATAAAAGTTAGGTAGGTGGTAGATACAGTATGTGTCAGGCTGAGGTGACTCCAATGAAGAGGCTGAGGGTTGCCAGCTATAGTGCAATGATTCACAAGCTTTCAATACTAAAAGGCCCCTGGTGAGATACATGGTTTGCAAAACATTCTGTGCCCGTGACTGCTCTATTAGAGTATTTTAATGGACAGTGACTGCTCTATTAGAGAGTTTCGATCATTTTAGCGGAACAGTACGGAGGGTCCAACAATGTTACAAAGAAGCATCATGCTGTAAAATCTAACCCGTATATTGAGATGATAACCTTCATCAGGCATTTTCCGTTGGTCGTTTCCGTTCCCGCTTTCCGTTTCCGTTCCGTTCCCGTTTTCCTAGAATTCTACTTACCCGTTGATACTGCCATTATAATTACTGGCCAGCATAGGCGCGCATAATCAAAAAAACCTTGAGTAGGTCTACTACTTTTGTGACAGTACCATGCCTTGTGTAGCATGCAGTCGGTTGTGAGGCCTTCCGACCCCAATACTTTACTACGTGACACATACAGTATATATGTCTGACACAGGGGCGTACGGAGGGGGGTTTCCAGGGGTTCAGTTCAGGAAACCCATTTGGATTTTACACAGTACTTGAAACATTAAGAATTTGAAACTTCAGGTTTCCAGAATCTGAAATCTGTCATGGAATAGGACACATTGTAAACTTTTATCTTAGTTAGATAATAGTTTCTCACATGATAGCAACACTTATATTATAGCATTGTTCTGAATTATGATCCTGGTGAAAAGATCGAGATACTCTAATAAAGCAGTCAGGCAATATAAACTACTCTAATATAACAGTAGTCACTTAGCTGTAGTGGAAACCCCTTTGCAAAATTCCTGCGTATGCCCCTGTGTCTGGTAGATTCAAGATTTATGGTCACAGTCCTGACTTGATATAATACTGTATATTTCATATGTGCAGTGGTCAGCATAAGTTGACCAATATCTGTACTGGTATAGTTTGCTAAACTATAGCTGTATGTAACCACGACTGCTGATGTGCAGTCTGTAGTTGCAGTACTGACTGAGGAGAAAAAGCAAATAAGACATTTCAGAGGCTACGTATATGGCCTGTAAGTGCCTGTTGGATATCAGCAATGTATATTACAGTCATGTATAGTGAAGTGATAACTTAGCTGATGTGCCACTGCACTATACTACCGGACAATCAGCTGCTTATGGTGCAGTCATATTGAGTATAATATTGGCTTACTTGCTAGTGGGGTGCAGTTGTGCACTCTTGGCACATCTGATGTGTTCTTGTATATCCAGATGGTTAAGGCTGTTCTTGACTGCCACCAACTTAATTATTTGTATCCAAGATTGCTATCCTGTCACTGAATTGGTATATATATATATTGACTAGCAGTAAGGCAACAAGCACAGCCCAGTCTGAACTGTCCATGTGTTACTAATCTGCATGCTAACTAAGTCCTGAGCAATATGACTTCTCTACACATCATATAGACGTCTGTGTTTAGCCTTCCCTACATGTGACTTCAACATGCTGGTGTTACAATGTAGCTGGCATGGTTGTCATCACAAAATTAATAGCTATCGTGTGTGTTGGTTAATTATCACCCAATTGCAAGCAATAACATATTGGAATATGCTAGCTGTTATTGATATTGTTGGCATGTGACAGATTGCACTGTGCTACAAGTGCCTGTTACATTTGATGCCAATGATGCAATCATGTGCAGTTATTATAATTGTAACACTGTTGTGTCCCTGGGCTGTGATTATATGTGCCAGACATACAGTAGTTGGAAGGTTGATGCAGTCCTGTACTTGTACCATAGCTGACTGTATCTGATATTTACTACCATTGTAACCATTGACTGCCTTAGAGGCAGTTGCCAATGTAGCTGTCACATCATTCAGTCAAGTGTAATAACTGACGCACCACTGTAATCAACCATGTTCTCTATGTAGCTGTTACATCTACTGTAATTGATGCACAACTGTAATGAACTGTACATATGCTATTGCTACCTTTGTATAGCTGTCACATATACTGCAGAGGATGCAGTCAGGTGCATTGATATAGCTGATGCAGAGCAGTAGCAAGGCAAGAAATGGACAGGCACTAGGCCTTTATAATTTGTGTGAATGAGGAAGCAGGACAGACTGCCTTAGAAAGCATGTAACTATAATTGTAACAGGTTATAAAATATGGCTTGTAATATATAGTCACCACGAAGTTATTTGAAACTTACTTAAACAAGCAAAATGAAATTAGAAATTTTAAGTTTAATTAGGATTAAAAAGTAGTGAAAAAGGTGAGGTCACCTAACTAGACTATCACAATTATGCTAGCAAAATATATTGAGCATTGTACTTTTGTGCAGTACTAAAATTCACCTATTATGCTCATCAGAAATACCAATTATCTTTTGTTAATAATGGCAGTTCAGACCACTTATGTTATAAAATGTTTTCAGCTACGTATAAAAATCTTAGTGTCTTTTTCTATTCTTTTATCCAATTGCTACAGTATGTTATGTTAACATATTAACTTATTATACTTTACTTCACCATTCCACCTGATTATAGTAAAACGTAGCTAATAAATATGATTTCTGTGTAGTAGCTACCTATTATTTCCAAAAATCACATGAATATAATTATCGCATTCTTATACAAAGTACACTCTGTAGTCGCAAAAATATTTTCAAGTTCAATTTAATGCATTTAGCTGCCATTTTAAATTGATTCTTGTGGGCACCAAACTATTATTCCTTTACAGTATTTTAATATGCTGCAAGCAGAGCTCAAAAATTTAATCTATTCTCAGTTATCTTACCACAGTCTACAAGTTTTGTTATTAATTTCATATTTCCTGAATAGATAATAGTACCTTATAAGGTTGTGTAATTACCTATCAATAAAATACAATTTGTATGTACATAAATTACAAAGTTTAGCAACATTTTTATACATTCAACAGTCACTTGGAAAAATTACCTGCTTTACTGTATCAGAGCTATTAGCTGTTGTATTACTACTGTTGGCTTTTATCAGTATTCTGTAACATGTACTTCACAAGTAATTAAGGGCTTAACTACAGTGAGACACAGTGTAGCATCATTCACTATACATGCATGTACTTTTGCCTATTAGGCCATGAAATGTTAATATACGTACATTCCGCTTCTCTGTCTGGTCATTTTTGCTAATGAATTGTGTGATCACTACACATTATAGGTCAAAATTTTATACGTAAACACTCCAGCTTTTCTTAGCACCAATCATGAAGCAACTATGATTGTCTCTATAGTTCCACTTAATACTATGTGGTACACCACACCAAAAACATTACATATAGTATTATAATAATGTGTGTATTTTAATGGTATACGCATAAGTGTAATATTCATATGAGAAGTGTGGCTATACAATTATGATATACCGTATACTGTATGTATGGCAGCACAAGGTAGAAGTTATTAACATTGATGGAAGATCACAATGTTACAGTAGAGACAAATGTGCATATGTTTTTCACTAGCATTGATCAGCTTTTGGTTATAGGATAGAGGGTGGGAAATGTGTTATGAGCCAGACTAGAGGCCAGATTTGTACAAGATACCTGTGACAATTCTATACAAGACCTAGTAAAGGATTGGTGATATCCACAATCATCACAAAGACAGGCTTAAAGCTGAATAATAAAGTTAATGGCTCACGTGATGCCATACCATGGTGGGAACTTCATATGAGTAGATTAACACCTATAGACTATAATAGATAAAAATAAACTACAAAATTAATAGGCTTATTTATTACATGAGACCATTATGCTTGGGATGTCTCAAGGTTATGCCTAATTTTCTTGAGACAATTTTCACTTTTCAAAGTGCAGGTTAAAATAAAATCTAAGTCTTAAATATTTAATGCAATGAATTTATCCTACAATAGTGAGTTATATATCTGAATGTCTAGTATACTACCCTAAAGGTTCAATGACTATATGTGACCGGATTTGTGAAAAGGGGTCTTCCACACACATCCAATTCCATGAAATCTGAAGACCATAACTGAGTGGGAAAAAAAGCATATTAACCTCAATTTTTCCATCCACTAAGGTATGTTAGTACTCACAACTGACCAAATTTCAAGTCAGTAGCCTTTTTCAATCTGAAGTTACGAGTCGTCAACGTTACTAAATTGGATGTGTGTGGAAGACCCCTTTTGCAAATCCAGTCACATATATGGAATAAAACTATAGAAAAATAGAATTGTACAATATGGTTGTATACAATCACTGGACTGGACTAGTGGACTGGGCTGGTGGACTGGACTACTGGACTGGATTTTTTTTGTTAGATTTTTGGTTTTTCATTTTGGCACATGTTTGGGAAACTGGTTTTAGCTATTGCTACATTGAATGTAAAATATGCAGGTGAACCTGTCTGCTTGGCACTGTCTGTTAGGATCGTGTGCAATTCTCTCTCTTGGCCTCTATTGTACAACTACTGACAATTTGTCTTATCATGAAGTACAAACCATACAGTACATGTGCATGTATAGGGTTGTAGTAACCATGTACCCTACAAGTTATAGTCATGGAGTCAGCTAAATTAAGTGGTGACAGTTAACTGTCTAGCTATTCCATAGCTGATACAAAGGTTATAGTTTTTGCACGACAGTAATAACAAGCGAAATCAAATGCACAAGATTTCAATCAATCAAATTGATTTATTTTGAACTTCAAACTATAATTACCACATGTGACTTCTGTTTTAGATTTGTTGATGTACAATAACTATTAGAACCTCTATACATAGCTGAAGCTGGGCAATGGTGACAAGTCTGGTATGATCACACCTTTCTTTTGTTTGTGTGTGGGTTTCTTTATGTTTGAGGCAGTGGTATAACTACATAAGACTAGCATACTTACAACCAATTGCCCAAATATTGGTTAAAAAGGGAAAACACCTGAGTCCACCAGTCCAGTCCACTAGTCCAGTCCACTAGTCCAGTCCACTAGTCCAGTCCACTAGTCCAGTCCACTAGTCCAGTCCAGTGATTGTATACAACCGTACAGTATCTACATATTCTACAGTACCTATGTGTATACACACTGAAGAGAATTATTGTGCTACAGATATATATATATATATACAATTATCAATAAATATAAACTGCTAACATAATAAGGGTTAGAGGATGGGAGGATGGCTAGAGAGTAATTTCTATGTGGATCTTGATTGCTACCTAATTATTAACTGTATTTTTATAATAACCTGGCTGAGACCATACTGTCATTATGTACATAGAGTATAAGAATACTTGGTGTGTACTCCACTTTCAAAATTTAAAGTCTAATCCTCTCTACTAAACTGCAGTTCAACAGAAAATTTTATAAACTACGCTGTTCTGCAATTGTCTCAATAACAACACTATGTAAGTATATTACTCAGAAAAAAATGCTATACAGTTTGCCTTGTCAGAAAAATCCAGAAACAGTATATGGTTACATAAAGCCGGTTGATTTTAATCAGTGATTGTCACAGTAGCTCTGCGATTTCGACCAAATGTAATGCCACTAAGAAGAGAATTCTTTTTGATGATCAGTATAATATGCTCCTTGTGCTCTGATTCATCATCATTGTTGATCAAAACATCAAATGGAACTCTAGTCACTCCAGGAGGAAAAATGACCCGAGTTCGTCCTATCCACACCAAAAAGATGTCAGTATTAATTATATTATATTTTAAATGATCATGTACCCACCAGTTGCTGTTCCACCACGAGTCTTAACCCTCACTCTAACAGTAGATGAGAAAGGTCTACTGAGCACCAACACAGGTTGAATTTTTCCAACATTTTCTCATGCGACGTAGTTTGAAAATTCAAAGCTTATAGTGACAGCTGAAATATAATATGTGCCATATCAATTAGCTACAAACTTTATTATACATGTATCTAACTGCATCTGGGAAACAGGTCTTATCGCCAGTTTGCAAGTACTTCTATATATTCAAAGTTATAGTTTGCCAATGGTTGATGCAATTTGTACCAAACTTTTACATGTTGTGCATTTCCTTACATTTCAGAGCATTCACTGTGAAAATATCCAACAGAAAAGTTTCCTGTAGTATTTTATGAGGTTGAATATACATACATCAGATGAGCTCTTAGGGATGATGATGGGTATGAATTGGGAAGGATATAATCTTTGCTTTTAGGCTGAAAACAGAATGTAAAGTATATAGATGAATTAGGCCAACTCATGAGCTTTCCAGGGCTCAAAACTAGTAAAGGTGAGAGGAAATTTACAGTGAAGGTTTTCATCCAATGCCACAGAGCTGTAAAGTCACATTCAGCCATCTATGGGTAGTGAAATTAAGTTTACTATTTCATTCACATGCATAACCTTGTGTCTGTGACACAAATCTGAATCCTATAATAAGACCAGACCCAATCATATGAAGTTATATATATCACACAACTAGTACAATTATCTATCTACGTAAGAAACAAAGTAGTATTAGTTTATCCCATGAGGAACCTTAGCACCAGGAAATTAATAAAGTTTAATAGTTATCATGAACCATGGTAGTGGTTCATAATAGAGATCACCTATGATTTTTTCCAAAACCCTAATAGAACACTCAACTAAACACCACCTAAGCAGGGGCATAGGAAACATGGGTGCCATGGGTACTTGGGCACCCATAAATATTTGCAGTTGCATAACTAATGGGTGTCAGCACACTGTACTATATATTACTGAAAAGATCAAGATACTCTAATAGAGCGGTCAATGCTGTAAAAAGCAGTCATGTATACTCACGACCTTTTTTTTGGTCTTCAGCTTAACACTTGGCACCCATAAGTTAAATATCTTCCTACATCCCTGCTTAGAAACCTTTTCCAACCACAAAAGAAGCCTTAGAAGTTAATTTGGAAGAAGTTTAGGTCCACTAGCAGCAAAGATGAAGTAAAAATGACTTTATAAAAGTACTTTTTTAAAGAACTGAAATTTGTCATTTTGTTCATAATATAATTTTTTTCTCACTGGGCTAGAGCAAAATGTGAATATCTTTTGGGGATAAAAATTACATAACTTTCCTTCCTATGTCTTTCTTCATGTCTATGACCTATTTTAAAATGGATATTGAAATGTTAACATCCACTTTCAAGCAAATTTGCTTCTTTTAGGTTCATTTTGCCATTGATCTTCTGATTTGGTCTCTGCAAGGGTAACCAATGTGTTAATGTGTTGATAAGTATCCAATTTATTCACATTAACATGTTCATTTGGAAACCTTATCACTACTTACATTTTATTAACCACAGTATGTTATGAGCAGCAATGGTGCTGTGTACCACTGGGTACTTATTAATAACTTTTTGTGATCACCTAACTAAAGCCATTCTACTGCTACCTATAGCTTCCTATATGTTGCTTATATGTAGATGGATATTTCAAAGCTGTGTGGTACAAAGTATACATTCAATAGTAATGAAACAATACATTGGTATTTGATAACACTGATAGTATTAGCTTACTACTAATGTACATGATGACTGACTTGATAGTGAGTAATATCAAGCACCAGCACCTCTAATTATCATGTCAGGTATCCAAATTTATAAAAAGTAAACAAACTAGTGTAAAAATAATTTTAAAAGTTAAAACATGGGAATAGAGATCGCTGAAAAAAGTAAAGAAACAAGAGTCAAACAAGCCAGCATGTTAAACACACAGAGATCTCTATTTGGACTCACATAAACATTTATACAAAAGCATTCTTGTACTTATCTGCCCCTAATTTATGGAGAAACCATGGTTTTTTTTTCTTAGTTTCTATCATATTCATTGCGTCCAAATAGAGATCTCTGTGTGTTTAACATGCTGGCTTGTTTGACCCTTGTTTCTTTACTTTTGTCAGCGATCTCTATTCCCATGTTTTAATTTTTAAAATTATTTTTACACTAGTTTGTCTTAAATTAGCTAAACAGAAGATTGTACTTGGCTTGTCATTATGTATCAATCTGTATTATGGTAGTTAATTTGTCTTTCCAAAGCAAATACAAATCTTTAACTACCAATAAACATACCCATATAGAGATAGATATTTACATACATTTAAGGGTATGTCCAAGTGGCCAACCCCTTACTGTATATCTTGAGTGGCTATGGTATTAGTATTATATACCACTTAGGTGTACGTGCTTACCTAATAGTGAGATAAACCTCCCTTTTATTTTATGCACGGGTATCTAAATACTGATCTTGGATTACAATAGCATTATGCGTTATACAACCCAAGAAACATTGCTCAGAGACATTATATACAGTGCTATTATTATCATACAGAAATATTTAGGACTGGGTGGTAACTTGGTATGATTTTTGATAAAATGATTAATTCAATTTCCAAACTTTGGTGAAATGGTATTATCATGATATCGATATTACTGCAGTATTCAGCACTAACAATAATACAATGGCTATTTTTTTGTGAATAATAAAGTATGCAAACTTTTTCAAATTTATGTGAATTGTCAACTACATGTATTTGAAATCACCATGGTACCATGATATATCGTGACAACAAATTTTCAATACCACCCAGCCCTAGATATATTATAATGATATATACCCTGGGGTAATATAAATATATATCTCTTTGATATGGTTTCAAGGTAGTATTTATGTTTATAGTACTGTTCATGGTGAGTATGCATTTTAAATCACTCACAGTAATTGTTATCATCATCATTATCCACTATGGTCACTCTAGACTGTCGATTATAGTTACTGACAAAAGCACAGGTGGGCAGTAAGTCCTCTGATATTGTCAGCATGAAAGTTTCACTGTCTTCTTGTTCATTATCATCTATTAGAGCAATGTTAAAAGTAGCTCTGGTAAATCCAGCTGGAAATGTTACATTGTAGGGTCCAGAAATGTAGTCCCATTGTCCTATATATGTAGTGCCACTATTAAATGATAAAAGATTATTGTCAAGTAGATAACTCACCAGTAGCAGAAATGTCTTTGCTTTTAACTTGCACAGTAAAATCAGTTGACTGTGGATTACTAAGAGCCAATTGTAATATTACAACACCACTATTCTCATCAACACTGTAATCTGAATGGCCGAAGTTAACTTTAACATAAGGGCAACTACTACATCCATCATTTATTGCTTGAATAATTTCACTAGATACACTGTCATATGGGCTGTATTCTCTAATTTTATAACAAGGCCCTCCAATTCCAACAAGATAGGTAGTGCTGATATTTAGAATATTAAAAGGAATTCCACATGATGACAGTGTATCTGGACCATGATCTGTAAACCTGTCACCAACCTGTAACATACAATTAGAACCTTAAAGCACCTAAATTAAAGCATAAACACAAGGCTGAAAAGCCAAAAACAACAAAAACAGGTAGCAACATAGCTATATATATATATATATTGAGTACCGTCAATTAACCTAGCAATTAGCTATATGAATCTAGATGTACACAGCAAAATCATCTTTACAGCTTGTGACATCACAATGTTAGCTATCCTAGCTCAGTTTATGTAGATCCACTATGCCGCCGTTCAGTAATGGTTGAACTGTGCATTAAACAGCTTTTTTGAACCTAGTTATGTTGCTAACTACAAGTTTACATCAAACACTCCACGAAGATTAAATATCCACGAAAATAGTCTGAATATGGCACGACCATAGATAGTATATGGTACGTAGTATATATTATCTATGGCACGACTGAAACGTACATTGGTTAGCTACTAGTAGTGTATACACCCGGTATACAACAAGGAAATTATACCTGGTGTTTTCCCTTGAATACATTCACGACCTCAACAGTGTAATTATATTCACTGAAGCCAGAGCAGTTTTGTGGAAAGCATTGACGTCTGCGGCTAGTTACCCGTGCGGTGAACACGTGACGAGCAAACTGGTAATCACGGCAAGCTGATTGCAAATCGGTCAAGGTGAAAGATTCGCCATCACACCGGCATCCCAAAACCTCAATAGGATGGTAATAGCAATACAAGCAAAACAACAATGCCAGTCTTGTCACTGTCATCGTTGCCGGACAGCTATATACAAGTATAGGTAGTTGACTGTGACTTAAGCACTCAAGCTAGGCTATTCACGTAGATACAACTCTCGACAGCTCTGTACGCTACAGGGTGTATATTAACTCGAGCTGATTTTATACTCTCACATGCCTCACAGCTACGTGTGGTTTCCAGATTACGGATCAACAGGAAGTTACTGAATATTACGTGCACTCTTGCTTTTCTTTTTAGCTATACGGCTTCCCGTTATCCCTGTTTATGTTAAGTTACTGCTTTCGTGCAACTTCATAAGGTATCCATGACAGACATGCTACAATAGTGCACACTACTGGAGATTTTGTCCGTGAAAATCCAATGAAAAAAATGTTCACCCTGTGAAAAGTAAAGTATTCATTGGGTGGCAGCCACCAATGAAATTTTATTTTCACAGCATTTTCATAGGAAAATTTAATGAAAACCCAATGAAAAATTACCTATATGAAAATTCCATGAAAAGCAGTTTCACAGAGTTTTTATTGGTAATTTTCATTGGGTATTCATTAAATTTTCCTATGAAAATGCTATGAAAATAAAATTTCATTGGTGCCACCAATGAAAACTTCACTTTTCACAGAGCAGACATTTTTTTTCATTGGATTTTCATGGACAAAATCTCCAGTAGTGGCAGTAACTGCAATCTGAGAAAATATTGTTAAAAAACTTTTTTTTTCTATATATAGTGAAATGACACAACTAAAAACCACAATTGTTCTAATCCACAACAATACAGCTCTCCACTAGTACTACTAAACACAGCTCAGTGGAGACGGGTGCTCTGTGAAAGCAGCCACTAGTTATAGCTAATGGTACTGGAGATCTATCCTATAGGTTGACAATTTCTATAGCACCTTTTGTACTTAAATGATTACTGTATATGGTTGTAGATCTTTGCAGTCCAGTACATCATAAGTTATATCATAGTTGAGAAGCTCTAGCAATTCAAGATAAAATGATATCAGCTAACTACTGCACACTACAAATTTACAATTGGTCAACAATATGTATCATCATGATAACTTTGGATGACCAATTCCTTAAAAGGCAAAAGCTCTAAACATTTTTAAGGTGTATAATTAAACAGAAAAGTGTCTATTGCACTGTCAGGCCTGAATTGATTTTAACCAAGTTAATGACTCATCATTAGAACCTCATTCTTGAATAAAATCTATGTGAAGTCACGAAGAAGGTGTTGTTAGAGTAACCTAGCTACAGATTGCCATTTATAAGGTCTAACCATTTTCCATCATAATTATTTATCTTATTGTGCCATACAGTTAGCTGATATTGTACCTCATTATAGTGCTCTATACCGTAATTCACTTTTTTCCATCGTAAAATATGTCTACAGTTATGGTTAATGTGCTTCGTTCTGTTATTAAGTAACAATCTTAATTTTTCTTTTGTTTGTTAACTTTGTAAAATCTTTTGTGTTTGCTCTACTGAGATATAGCTACCTATAAGGACAATGTAACCACACAAAATAGTCATTTTACCTCAGTAGCCTGCTTGTTATGCAACCCAATTGGAGAGGAGTAGATGGAGTGTGCCTGCAATCAACCCACTCAATAGCTTTACCATGCACAATACAAAACTAATGATTATCTGGTTATGCTACAACATGCATACTTACTAGTTACTCAGTAACTACTGTAATGCGTTGTTATTGTAACTTGAATACTTTTTGGGTGGTTGTGACTAGTTATTTAAAAAAAAGTTATTTTACAAAGTTACTGGTTATACATGGTATGTGAATCATGTGCATGTGATGCAAAACATAACAGAGTTATTTTAATAGTATTGTCGGTTCTAGTACCTTGGGGCTTATTTATTGATAATTTTGATACCCTTATACTGAATATATAGCACAATCAAGCTGATTAGCAGACCACAAAGAGTAAAATTAGCAGAAATATAGTGGTGTTATATTGATGGCTTTATTGTGTTAAGTAGTGATCTAAACTTTTTCTTAGGGAAATATAGGATTAGTTTTATATGAAAACTGTTACAATGTGGCTTGGATTAAGCCAATTAAGTTCTTTGATTCTATGAAAGTGCATTTATCATCACAGTACTGAAGGACATGAAGGTCCTATTGTTACAGTAGCTACCTGTGACTTTATTAATAAAAAGTGATATATGTATGGCATGACTTCATTACTCACTGGTCTACTCTATGCAACCATCAAAACTACACATGTAGGAACCAAAGGAGCATGTTTGTCTAGGTTTGTTTATAGCAGGATTGCACTGTAAAAATGAAGTGTGCTTTGTACACAAAGTGTGCCCTGTGACACCAAAATAGCACACTTTGATGTCACAGGGCACACTATTGTGTGCAAAGCACACTTCATTTTTTACAGTGTGGTTGTGTACAGTCTGGTGAATAAACATTGTATGTTTATGTTTGGAAATTAACAGTAATTATACATGTATGTACTACCAACCTCAATTGAAATCACAATGAACACACATTTGCATCTTTATCATGCTTTAATTATGACAGTTAAATATATATAATTGGGTATAATTAAATGTATAATTAAACATTCTTAGACTAGTGCACTTGTTTTTAATGACTGAAAGTATTTTGTAATCTGTTAGATAGTCAGTATAGACACTACAGCAGTTTGAGTTTGAGCTTGTGGTATATCTTTTCAACTTCATTAAGTACATAAAAGTTCATTCAGTAGACTGCTCAGATAAAGCTTCTATAGGGTAGTACAATTATTAGCAAACTAGGATAAACAATACTGAAAATCTGTTACACATAAAGATGTAGCTATGTGAACTACTGCTCAATATTGTGTGACCTGTATAAACTTTAAATAAGTGTCAGTCAAATTAGGCTCAGTCTCGTGTACACTTCAGAAGAGTTGATTTTTTATAGGTTGCATTGACAACTGCACATGCAAAGACAAATAATGATGTTTTGATTTAAACATTTCAAATATTTTGCATTTTAAGCATTAGCTGATGGTTCGGTTTTTGGTCATCCAAAGTTATCAAGATGATCTGCTGTTGACTGATAGTAAAATTAATGTACTATACTGTGGTTAGATAATATGTAGCATAGTTCCGGGTTGCTAGAGCTTCTCAAATATTATTACAGAAAATTGGTCCAACAATCCATAGCAACGGATGCTAGGCAACAGAATTTAAACCTGGCCTAGTTACATTTTTTTTTTGGTTACTATGTACATTTTTATGAATTATAAAAGTACAGAGATAGTGTTTTGTAATTATATTTTGTTTTAGACCATTAGTTATATCATAGTTGAGAAGCTATAGCAATCCAAGATAATGCTATCATCTAACCACAATAAAGTCAGTCAACCCTTGGGGTATTTAATGCCTTAAAAGGTAAACTTTAAAACATCAATGTCTATAGGAGTGATTTTTATTTTTGTGGATGCCAGTAACCTGCATATCAACTCATCTTATGTTTTGAACATAACCTAATACTTGTAGAAAGTTTATATATCAGATTCTTAATTGTAAATAGGGACCTGTGAGATGGCTAGAGGCCAGGGAGTCAGAATAGATTTAGCAAAGAACTATAAGGTACTGTTAGAGTTGTCCACAGATTGCCATTTGTAAGGTTATCATTCTCCAACACTATAACTCTACATCTATAGCCACTATAGTCTAATAATCTACTACAACTACTGCTGGTGGCATAATATTATAGCTATAGTTTTTACAGCTTGTTACTAAGCAAAGAATCATAGTTTCACTGTAAAACAAATCAGCAGCTATAATGAAAGTAATGGAATATCAACAATATTAGTAAAATTTAATAAGACAAAATCAATGAGGTACTCTTCCAATGAAGCAACATCAGCACCATTTGATACCAGTCGAACCTCTAACATAACCATGTATACAAGATCTTTGTTTGCTTCTAATTTCACATATTGGCTACCATTTCTGTAGCTGATTCAAATATTAGCTGACAAACACAGGTAGGCTGGTGTTCAAACCTCAAAAAAAGTTGTTTGAGGTTTATTTAGTTTTGTGGTGCTGCAAACATCAACAAAACCACTGCCTTTGGTAAGGCTGCTCTTCAGCAGTGGTGTGATGTTCTGAGTTACTCAGACACTGTATTTATGGCTCCACAGACCAGTCGAGTTATTGGAACCTGTATATTAAGGACACCTTGGGACTGACCAAAAGTGTCCTGATTATCAAGGTGTCCAGATTTTCCAGGTCAGTTTACATGCAAAGGAATACTTTAGGATCATTACCAATTTACCATGTGTCTAGATTCTGCAATTATCCTCATTTTCAAGTGTCCTGATGAACAGGTTCCACTGTAATACAACAACTTTTCACAGATATATTCATGGCTCCACATGCACATCCGTTGAGTTATTAGATTATACAACAACCTTTCATGGCCACATTACATCATCACTTCATTGCACAACACTTTACTACATCATGTGTAGCTTTCATTGCATGCAGACAAACACAGTCACATGTACAAATAAAAAAAGTAAGTGTATAAAAATTCAAAACTGCAAGATTATTTACCTCTCGCTAAGGCGATCAACAATAATGTTATTTATTATTATGACCAAACTTGTTTCTTTTTTTGTAAGTAGAATAAATCACCAGTTACTATATGTTGGTAGGTGAATTTACTAATTACATACCTACACTAGCTGTGTATGCATGTTGTACAGGTGTATACTGAAATTATTTTATGATACCATTTGTACAGTAGCTATATTTGTTTTATGTACCATTTACAGTGGTGCAAATTTTGAAGTGGGAAGATTTTGGTGGATTTTGGAGGACCTTTAGAATATTAATAAACTAAATGTGAAGAAGATTGCAATGAACTACAGTGCAAATCATCGCAATATTTCCCACTATAAATATGACATATCTATTATACAGTATCTTATCAAGCTATTGGGGTACAAGTATATGAAAACTGTATATTCCTTCCACAGCACATTTTTCACAACTGAATTATCAACAGTTAAATGAATTCATCAAAATGCATGGTGAACACAAAAAGTACAGTGATAATGTTTTATGATTACTGTATATGGTTGTTGTAGATCTTTGCAGTCCAGTATATCATAAGTTATATCATAGTTGAGAAGCTCTAGCAATTCAAGACAATGATATCAGCTAACTACTGCACACTACACATTTACAATTGGTCAACAATATGTATCATCATGATAACTTTGGATGACCAATTCCTTAAAAGGCAAAAGCTCTAAATGTCATTATAAGGTGTATAATTAAACAGAAAAGTGTCTCTTGCATTGTCAGGCCTGAATTGATTTTAACCATGCAAGTTAATGACTCATCATTATAACCTCATTCTTGTAGAAAATCTGTGTAAAGTCACAAAGAAGGTACTGTTACAGTTATAGCCTACAATAGCTACAGATTGCCATTTACTGTCTAACCATTTTCCATCATAATTTATCCTATTGTGCCATATAGTTAGCTGATATTGTACCTCATTATAGTGCTCTATACTGTAATTCACTTTTTTCCATTGTAAAATAATTTTCGTATGCAAAACTTTTACAAAAATTTCTTGATTTCTTACATGAAAATTTTGCAAAAGATTGAAATACTCTTAGGCTAATACAGCTATCATTCATGTAAATCATACAAAAATATTTTTACACAAAGCGGTTTATCATGAAATTTTTTTGCATGAGAATAGTGATGATGAGAGATATCTTATTTTATTAAGACAAAATACGACACAAGTTTAGGGTCAGGGGTACCATGCATTAATTGATACTCACCGGGCGGTCAGTACAGGAGCTCTGGAAAGACTTACAATATTAAATTACAATACAAAATATTAAACACTTAGTTTAGGTAATCTGATAGATCCCAGTCCAGGGAGGCTCTGGAATTAAAAATCCTGTATGAGCAGGAGACAGCAATCTGAGCAGCCTGTTCAATCAATGATCTTTTAGTTTACTTCATTACTTCACAAGCATTAACCACTTTGGCAATTGTGTCTGGCATAAAATGGCCTAAACAACCAATCTCAATGGAAGTAAGATCAACAGCTAAGCCAGAAAGCTGAAGGTAGTGTTGTAAACAGCCATATATCAATCTTCCTTCAGAGTTCTAGCAGCCAAAAGATGCTGCTGGGTATTTGTGGGGATAGTTACAGTAGTTTGAGCAAACAGAGGAATTATTAGACACCAACACCAAGTCAGGCCTGCTAATGGTGGAGGAAAGTAGGGCTGAAACGGCTATAGTAGTTTTTACTACCCAGGTGTCCTGTACAAAATCTTTCCGGACATCTTATGGATAGTGACATCATCACTTGCTATAAAGCATTGTATATTTTATTGTGAACATGTTAGTTTTACTATACAGTACATTAGAATAAAATAGAAATAATCATAACACTTAAATGAAACTTAAATTTGTAATAACGTTTAACTGTGGTAGCTATGTATCTAGAAAAGTTTATATAAATTGTGTCAAATTATTAGAAACTATCCTGTTGGCATCAAATTACTATCCGTATAGTAAATTATTATCCAGATATCTGCATGAATAACACAGAACTGATATACATCTGTTTCAGCCCTTAGGTTGGAAGGGCAGACACTAGCAAGTTAGCCTGGAAGGTCAGCGTAGAGTTTATTACGTATGTCAGGTAAATTCTGTTGGAGCCCATGAACAAGAACCTGAATCATGTCCCCAGGTATACCAGCCTTAATCGAGAGAAACAGAACATCCAATCAAGCAAATTACGGTAGTACGGCATGTAAGTTGTACTTAAACATGTACAATCCAATGCTTAGCTATAACATAGCATATTCATGAAGTTTTAGATATCTCACAAGTGCCTATTGTATATATTGTCATTCAATACCAGTCAACTGTGTTCCTGTTTGTTTAAAATATCCATAATTATACACAACAGAATTTGATGTACCTGTAGCTATTAAACCACTTTCAGTGGCATATCTAGGCTATCTGGTTTAGTAGAGTATATTCAGGAGAGGATTGGGGGGGGGGGGGGGGGGCTAAGGGGGCTGTAGCCCCCCCTTTCCTTTCTAAGTTAGTACTTGGCCAATAAACCCTAGATCTTCTATGTGTATCAAAAGCAGACTTATTTCAGGAACTATGCATTACTACCAACACAAATAGTGTCTATGTAACTATACCTATTGTTCAACTCTGTTCCAGGAGAGTTCAGCTTCCTTTTCCTCAGGAATTCTTCAAGAAAAGGTTTCGATTGTGGGTTGCATCTTTAGTTAGTAAATATACCAAAAGTTTTAATTGTGGGTTTTGTATTGTTCAGATAATTAGCAGTGTTTTCCACTATGACTATAAGAGGTGAGTAGTGTAGTTTTTATATGATTCAAAAAGTGTTAGTTGGTTTAATTAATTGATTAGAATTATCAGCTTCAGTATAATATGTAGTTACCAACTCAGCCATTTAGCAAACTGTAGTCTTTTGGTATTTTACAAGTTTATAAGGCAGCTATAGTACTTTTGTCTATGAATGTAAAATCTGTATCAGTTACCTTCTGATATGACCCCATGCTGTGGGTTATGGTGCTGGTATTTGTAGCTAGCTATAGATGAGTCTTCATAACCTGGCAGATCTAGAAATAAGTTGACCATCACAACAGCAAATTCAGAAACTCCATAAATGCAAATGTAGTCGCACTTTGCTAAGGATTTCCAGTGGACTAGCTAATAGCTACTAGTACCCTTCACTGCATTCTGCTTTTCAGTACACTTTATTGGTGTTAAGGCTAACAAAGTGTCACTAGGCTAAGGAGCATGCATACTAATAATTGTGACATTCAACACCACTACTACTTAGCTATACATGTTTCTGCCTCTGTTTAGCTATACATGTTTCTTCCACACATCCCACAAAACCTTCCCTATTGTTTGATCATGGGAGTATTTAGAAACAGCATCCTTCATACAGACTGCAAAATCATCACAGTCAACCTTGTGTAGTTTGTAGTCATAGTCTCACCCAATGTTGATGAATCCCAGATGGTCTTTAGAAGATGATAGTGTAGTGTTCCATAAAGAGAGTCTGCCTTTAATCTGTTGATGTTGAGGCTGGGGTATATAAGCATTTTCCACAATTCTTCCAACTTCATGGTGTGTGAAATAATCTACTCCAACCTCCCAGTGGGATCCAACAACATTATTTTTATCAGTAAGATAGACAGTTGAGGCTGTTGAAGAAGAGCTGATGCATTATGGCATATAGTTAACTATATCTAAATGCTTGGTAGCTACAAATGAAAAGATTATCATGCATGCATGATAGCTACTCATCCATATTACTTGATTTAATGGAAAAGTAAAAGTGTTTTGATAAACTGAAATTCCATTATTTTCCACTGAAAACTGCTAAAAACACTCAGATTCACCTTTAGAGGGCCTAAATTCAAAAATTCCTAGGGGCATTCCCCCAGACCCCCCTAGTCTGGCATGCTTCACATGCTAAAAGCACATTAAAGTAGCCATTATTCCAAATAGCTAATTTTGACCATGGATACTACATGAATCTTACCATTAGGACCTTTTGAGAAGGCTTGGTAATTTCTAATGTCTGGATAGTTACCTATGTCCCTGTCCAGCTTAGCCCCCCCTTTCAAAAAATCCTACATCCGCCCCTGATATTGTTACTGAAGGAGGCTCAGTCTCGGAAAACACCCAAGGATTGGCAATAGTATGTAGCTCTGTATACTCAGGGCCGCCCAGAGAAATTAAGGGGCCCAGGGCAAAGAGTTAAGTGGGGCCACAGGGGCAAGGAGATTTCCACAAATTCACCCAAGCTGTAAGTTAAAGACCAAAAAAATAAAGAAGGTCATTACATGCTAAAAATGACAATGGCTACCCCTCTCCAACCATATCTCCTTATTTATAAGCTTGCCTACACTGCTCCTCTGAAGAATACTGTGACTGCTCTATTAGAGTATCTAGAACTGACTGCTCTATTAGAATATATTGATCTTTAAAACAGGTATTCAAGGGGCCTTTCTCGGCCCTTCATGAGGCCTCCTGCGGCCCCTTTCAGGCTGGGGCCAGGGAAAAAATGCCCCAGTTGTCCCCCCCCCCATGGGCGGCCCTGTGTGTACTTTATTTATCAGTAGTAGACTGTAGTACGATTTAATTCTCTTTCTTGTAAATTGAAAATTTTATTCTGCTTTCAATACAACATGAGCATTATTTTTAAAACTTAAGATTTGACTACCTGGTAGAAAAAGATTATGATTCAAATGATCATATTATGTGTTCATTCAAATAAAACACCAAAGCAAGAAAAATTATTATTGGACCAACCAGAACCTACAGTATACAAGATCTTTGTCTACCTTTTGGCTATTATATATAATAGCTTTCAGTGGTTGATCTAGAACTGGCTTGTGGGCCAATTTTCCTTCATTATTCTATTCCAAATTTCTCTCAGAATCTCTTCATTACATTCTTTTTATGCTATCATCATTCCACAGTTTACAATATAAACCACCAATCAACTGCATGTTTAAGCTAGTTTTGGTCCTATACAAAGAGGCATACAAGTGTTTAGCTCTATCTATTAATTGTGTTCTTATATACCGATTCTGTTGGTCATTATACGAATACTCTGGCTGCAGGTCACATTGCAAACAGGTGGCAATTATGACCTAGCTTGTGAGTTAATTAGCATTTGAAAGGTATTAGCTGTTTAGTTTAATTGCAGCATAACTATATATGAATACTACTTACTAGGTTGAATCCAGATTTTGGCTGAATCAACCATATTATAGGAATAGTATCTGAACGTATGGATTATAAAGCAAACATTGCCTAAGGATATGCATTGTAGTGATGGATATAGTTACTGTTGCAAATCTGAATTCCTAAAACATGCAATCCGTTGTGAACATTCTATTAGAGCACTTTTGACTGCTCTATTAAAATACATCTGACTGTTCTATCGGAGTATCTCGAGCGTTTTCCTATCTAATATGAAATAGTATGAACTAAGTAAATGTTGTGCCAAGTTTGGTGTTTTTAAAGTGAACGATTTTTTCACTTAGCTGCTCTATTAACAAGATACGGTGCCATTACAATTACCATATCATGCTCAAAGCACCTGAAAGAAAAATATATAGAAAATTTATTGTGGAAACCATAAAAGTGTATAATAGTAAATTATACTGAAACTTTGCATCTGCATAGATGAGCAAGAGATTGTCATTGATCAAGGGAGGTGTCCTGCAGGTAATTAGCTTGCCATGTTAAGAAGCACGGGAAGGTCATGGTGTATGAAGCCATAGATGTGCATATTATTTCTATCATATTGTGCTTGTACTTTTATACTGAAACATTGGCCTGATTGCATGTAGAAATCTTCACAAAAACACATTTTGAAAGAGTTTCTGATTGCACCATTAAACTTGAAGTGCATTTGTGCTATTTGAACTAAAACAGAGATTTTGAATGCATTTGTATGGTTTCCAGACTAGCTAGAAATGGGCTTATAACCTAGGTTAACAGTTTCAAAACATTTCCTAAGGCAATTATTTTGATGTGGCACCATATCACAAATGATTTAGTATACCTTACTCAACTTCCACAGAAAATTTGGTGCTTTTATCACAAAGTGAATGATTTCATCAAAACTGTTGCTTAGCTGTTCTACTATATAAAATTAAATTCATATTTTTGGTCTCCCTAAAACCAAATTTCCTGTTACATACACTGTGGTAGTTCTCCTCTATTCCCATATTTTATGCAGCCAAACTATGATTATTATCATATAGTTTGGTGTTCTTACTGAAAACCCACAAGTTCAAATTTTGAAGAGTTTCCGGAACACAGGAAATCCCCTAAACACACCCCTGAAACTAAGAGAATATGGTAGTAAACCCGAGAATGGAATTTACATTCCAGCAGTAGGTGAGAATCTTAAACATTAAAGGCAACATGATTTACACATTCAGTTGAATCAAAGGCAAATGAATTGTGGAGAAATCATGTTATATGCAACCATAGCAAAAATTGAAACAAATACAGAATTTAGATGTTTATCTAGCTTCATTGTCACCCTGTTTGTGCTTTAAAGTGTGGTGTGTCATAGCAAGAGTATATAATGGAAGAAGTTATATACTCTTGGTCATAGCATGTATGATATCATTGTTATCATATAACACCTTAATTTCAGCTGTTTATGAAGTTGAGTGCTTCAAAGTTTAAGATAGAAACTAGTTAACCATACTTGCACTCATAGAGTATCTTAGGTATCAGCACCTGGGCTTTCCCTTGGCCTGGGGTTGATAATATATCCTAATCATGGTGGGGTTTAATTGATGAATGGCTAAGCTTACACAGTAACTGTCTGTTGCTACAGATATTCATAACTGTAGACAAGGAAATGAAGCAACGCAAAGTTGATATGGGAACAAAATTCTTCAAAATACTGTATACTATCTATAATAATTTATTATGTAGCATCCAGACCAGCAGATTTACTAGGAGTCTTACAAATTTCCAAGTTTGAATTGGCTATTCATAACTTCTCATGGTTTTAACCTATCACCTTAAAATTACACCAAGCTACTGTGGAATTTTAATACATACTGACAAGCTCTAAACTTGTTCTCAAGTCAAATGTTGTTTTGCAGATCTGATAACATTTAGCAAATTGATTGAAAACATGATTGTGTATGTATGCATTGTCATAACAAAAGGTTGATGTTGTGTTGTTTTAAATTAAAGTGAAACATGTCACAAGTGTAGGAAAACATTTTTAGTATTTATTAGTGTTGCAAAATAGTATACAATTTATTTTGATATGATCAAAGAGTCTAAAGACCCCAAAACATCTTGCAATTCAGGTACATTTTAACTACTGTATGTATATATATATGCCAACTGATTTACTATCCAACTACTGTATGTTTAATTGTGTCTGAAATCAAAACAATAGTGATGACTATAGTACATGTTATGAGTAAAAATCTATTATGTAGACATTAATAGCACGTATCCTTCAACAGAAGTTTAGCCAGACAAAAAAAAAATGTGCAGTATCTGGCAGATACTGAAGGAGTTTACAGTATACAACAGTTGATGTAACTTGTCTGTTCTTTGAATAGGTAGTGTATATTATACGTATGCATGCAAATGTATAACCTCACTTGCTTTGCTCCACCTTTCTCTCATTGTGTTGTCTACTGCAATCTCTTGACCAAGGAGGTTTGGCAAGTGCAATGGTCTCATCTGCTCTTAGTAATGTTGTGGAATCTGTAAAGTGCACACATAAAAATTTTGACTATTTATAAAATGCTTGGGTTAGGAGGGAATCCCTCCAGATTCTTTCCAATAGAAACCAAACATAGATTATGATAAGTGTAGTGATCTATCCCTCCCCTCCCCTCCCCTCCCCTCTCAACCACCACCACCAACACCACCCAGCATTAAAGTGTATGACTTAGGCTGGTGGATTGGCTTGTGTAGTGAAACAATAATATCAATCTCTTGAAATAACCAGAAAAGAACAATGAAAAATTACTGAACTTGTGCAATCATAGATATACCTAGGGTTAGTATATGCATCTATAGTACAATTGTCTGTTATACGTAATTAAGTATTAGTTCAGACCACCTTTTACAAGGATCCTAATGGGAGAGTTTACTCAATCCTTGTAGTGGTGTCCTGATATAAGATAGGTAGGCAGCAATTTACCAACTATCTTGATATAAGAGTCTGTGATATTAGCTTGCCTTGCAGAGATAGCAGCTACTATAATTATTATGTGGAAGCTGTGAGTGTTGTGCTTCTGTTTTCTCAAGCGAAGCCGCTGCAGAATAATATTGAGTTCCATGCAAAAACAATGATGAGTGAAGCTTTTGCCATCCTTGAAAAGGAATATGATGTCTGAATGTTACGTATGGTTGCTTCATAGTGCTGAGTATGGTAGGTATAAAAGAATTGGTCATATCAATGAGATCTGTTGCCCCAATGTACAGCCTGCGGAAAAGGTTGGTCTTGGATGCTTGATGGTGGTTTTGGGTTGTCCTCATTGTCAATGGAGATGCTATTAATGGAGAGTTGGCATGACTCATTGAATTGATTGTCTCCTAGTACACTGAATTCACTACCTGAGGAATAGGAAGAAGAAGGCTGGACAGTATTATTAGTAAGATGCCCATATCATGATGTGAATTTTAAAATGTGGAGTTTAAAACTTTTATCAATGAAATGTGCAATTTATTTACAAGCTTAAGTTTAAACTGGAGAATATTCACAGAAAGCAAAGCTTTCTAATTGCTTCAAACTTCCATGTAAGTTAATAAGTGGCTTACATGATAGAGTGCTGTGAGTAAGTCAGTTTCCATAGTTTGAGGCATAACTGCAAATAACTACAGTAACTATATTATCTAATCCAAAACAGCCAAGCTGTAAAAAAAGTGTGCGGCATCAAAAAGACTATGGTGAAAAAAGATGTGAAATCCAAGGTCGTGACCAAGAAATGGCTGTGATGGTAGGTTAATGGTAAAAATTTTAATAACGACAATTCAGGTGAATTTTGGTGCCGCTTGGTCAATTGGCACAAAATTCACCTGAATTGTCGTTATTAAAATTTTTACCATTAACCTACCATCACAGCCATTTCTTGGCCGCCACCTTGGATTTCACATCTTTTCTCACTATAGCCTTTTTGATGGCCGCACACTTTTTTTTACAGCTTGGCTGTTTTGGATTAGATTTCACTTCTTTTTGTATTTGTATACCCCAAAGCCAGCCTATGGCCTGCTTTGGGACTTTTTTAACCTATCTTTTTTTTTCTTTACCACAGGAAGAAGAAAAGATGAAGCAGATGTACTTTAAATATTTCTGATTTAATCAGTAAATGTACAAATTATATATATAATACATATACTTATTACAGAACTGTCCATGGTGGTTTCTTTATAACTGAACACTCTTCAAGGTAACTTCTTCTAGCTGATCTCTCTACAGGGTGATTTGTTTGTAGCTGAACTATCAACAAGGTAACTTCTTCTAGCTGTTCTCTCTACGGGTGATTTATTTGTAGCTGACTTCTGTACAGGTGATTTTTTTTGCTGCTGAGCTCTTCACAGAATGGTTTCTTTGTAGCTGAACTCTCTACAAGGTAACTTCTTCTAACTGATCTCTCTACAGGGAGATTTGTTTGTAGCTGAACTCTCTACAGGTGATTTGTTTGTAGCTGAACTATCTACATGATGGTTTCTTTGTAGCTGAACTCTCTACAAGGTAATTTCTTCTAGCTGAACTCTCTACATGGTGGTTTCTTTGTAGCTGAACTCTCTACAAGATAACTTCTTCTAACTGATCTTTCTACAGGGCAATTTATTTGTGGCAGAATTTTCTACAGGGTGATTTCTTTGCAGCTGAACTCTCTACTTGGTGGTTTCTTTGTACTGTAGCTGAACTCTCTACAAGGTAATTTCTTCTAGCTGATCTCTCTACAGGGTGATTTGTTTGTAGCTGAATTCTATACAGGCAATTTTTTTGCAGCTGAGCTCTTTACAGAATGGTTTCTTTGCAGCTGAACTTTCTACAAGGTAACTTCTTCTAACTGAACTCTCTACAGGGAGATTTTTTTGCAGCTGAACTCTCTACAGGTTAACTTCTTCTAGCTGAACTCCCTACATGGTGGTTTCTTTGTAGCTGAACTCTCTACAAGGTGACTTCTTCTAGCTGATCTTTCTACAGGGTGATTTGTTTGTAGCTGATTTTTTTACAGGGTGATTTGTTTGCAGCTGAACTCTCTATATGGTAGTTTCTTTGTAGCTGAACTCTCTACAAGGTGACTTCTTCTAGCTGATCTCTCTATAGGGTGATTTGTTTGTAGCTGAACTCTCTTCATGATGGTTTCTTTGTAACTGAACTCTCTACAAGGTAACTTCTTCTAACTGAACTCTCTACAGGGAGATTTGTTTGCAGCTGAACCCTCTTCATGATGGTTTCTTTGTAGCTGAACTCTCTACAAGGTAACTTCTTCTAGCTGAACTCCCTACATGGTGGTTTCTTTGTAGCTGAACTCTCTACAAGGTGACTTCTTCTAGCTGATCTTTCTACAGGGTGATTTGTTTGTAGCTGATTTTTTTACAGGGTGATTTGTTTGCAGCTGAACTCTCCATATGGTGGTTTCTTTGTAGCTGAACTCTCTACAAGGTAGCTTCTTCTAGCTGATGTCTCCACAAGGTCACTAGTTTATAGCTGAACTTTCTACATGGTGGTTTCTTTGTAACTGAACTCTCTACAAGGTAACATCTTCTAGCTGATCTTTCTACAGGGTGATTTGTTTGTGGCTGAACTCTCTACAAGGAAACTTCTTCTAGCTGATCTCTCTACAGGGAGATTGGTTTGTAGCTGAACACTCTACAGGTGATTTGTTTGCAGCTGAACTCTCCACATGATGGTTTCTTGCTGAACTCTCCACATGATGGTTTCTTTGTAGCTGAACTCTCTACAAGGTAACTTCTTCTAGATGATCTCTCTACAGGGTGATTTGTTTGTAGCTGAACTATCAACAAGGTAACTTCTTCTAGCTGATCTCTCTACAGGGTGATTTGTTTGTAGCTGAATTCTGTACAGGTGATTTGTTTGCAGCTGAGCTCTTTACAGAATGGTTTCTATGTAGCTGAATTCTTTACAAGGTAACTTCTTCTAGCTGATGTCTCTACAGGGTCACTAGTTTGTAAATGAATTCTCTACATAGTGGTTTCTTTGTAACTGAACTCTCTACAAGGTGACTTCTTCTAGCTGATCTTTCTACAGGGTGATTTGTTTGTAGCTGATTTTTTTACAGGGTGATTTGTTTGCAGCTGAACTCTCTATATGGTAGTTTCTTTGTAGCTGAACTCTCTACAAGGTGACTTCTTCTAGCTGATCTCTCTATAGGGTGATTTGTTTGTAGCTGAACTCTCTTCATGATGGTTTCTTTGTAACTGAACTCTCTACAAGGTAACTTCTTCTAACTGAACTCTCTACAGGGAGATTTGTTTGCAGCTGAACTCTCTACATGATGGTTTCTTTGTAGCTGAACTCTCTACAAGGTAACTTCTTCTAGCTGAACTCCCTACATGATGGTTTCTTTGTAGCTGAACTCTCTACAAGGTGACTTCTTCTAGGTGTTCTCTCTATGGGTGATTTATTTGTAGCTGAATTCTGTATAGGTGATTTTTTTGCTGCTGAGCTCTTTACAGAATGGTTTCTTTGTAGCTGAACTCTCTACAAGGTAAGTTCTTCTAACTGATCTCTCTACAGGGAGATTTGTTTGTAGCTGAACTCTCTACAGGTGATTTGTTTGCAGCTGAACTATCTACATGATGGTTTCTTTGTAGCTGAACTCTCTACAAGGTAATTTCTTCTAGCCGAACTCTCTACATGGTGGTTTCTTTGTAGCTGAACTCTCTACAAGATAACTTCTTCTAACTGATCTTTCTAAAGGGCAATTTATTTGTGGCAGAATTTTCTACAGGGTGATTTCTTTGCAGCTGAACTCTCTACGTGGTGGTTTCTTTGTACTGTAGCTGAAGTCTCTACAAGGTAATTTCTTCTAACTGATCTCTCTACAGGGTGATTTGTTTGTAGCTGAATTCTATACAGGTGATTTGTTTGCAGCTGAGCTCTTTACAGAATGGTTTCTTTGCAGCTGAACTCTCTACAAGGTAACTTCTTCTAACTGAACTCTCTACAGGGAGATTTGTTTGCAGCTGAACCCTCTTCATGATGGTTTCTTTGTAGCTGAACTCTCTACAAAGTAACTTCTTCTAGCTGAACTCCCTACATGGTGGTTTCTTTGTAGCTGAACTCTCTACAAGGTGACTTCTTCTAGCTGATCTTTCTACAGGGTGATTTGTTTGCAGCTGAACTCTCCATATGGTGGTTTCTTTGTAGCTGAACTCTCTACAAGGTAGCTTCTTCTAGCTGATGTCTCCACAAGGTCACTAGTTTATAGCTGAACTTTCTACATGGTGGTTTCTTTGTAACTGAACTCTCTACAAGGTAACATCTTCTAGCTGATCTTTCTACAGGGTGATTTGTTTGTGGCTGAACTCTCTACAAGGAAACTTCTTCTAGCTGATCTCTCTACAGGGAGATTGGTTTGTAGCTGAACACTCTACAGGTGATTTGTTTGCAGCTGAACTCTCCACATGATGGTTTCTTTGTAGCTGAACTCTCTACAAGGTAACTTCTTCTAGATGATCTCTCTACAGGGTGATTTGTTTGTAGCTGAACTATCAACAAGGTAACTTCTTCTAGCTGATCTCTCTACAGGGTGATTTGTTTGTAGCTGAATTCTGTACAGGTGATTTGTTTGCAGCTGAGCTCTTTACAGAATGGTTTCTATGTAGCTGAATTCTTTACAAGGTAACTTCTTCTAGCTGATGTCTCTACAGGGTCACTAGTTTGTAAATGAATTCTCTACATAGTGGTTTCTTTGTAACTGAACTCTCTACAAGGTGACTTCTTCTAGCTGATCTTTCTACAGGGTGATTTGTTTGTAGCTGATTTTTTTACAGGGTGATTTGTTTGCAGCTGAACTCTCTATATGGTGGTTTCTTTGTAGCTGAACTCTCTACAAGGTAGCTTCTTCTAGCTGATGTCTCCACAAGGTCACTAGTTTATAGCTGAACTTTCTACATGGTGGTTTCTTTGTAACTGAACTCTCTACAAGGTAACTTCTTCTAGCTGATCTTTCTACAGGGTGATTTGTTTGTGGCTGAACTCTATACAAGGAAACTTCTTCTAGCTGATCTCTCTACAGGGAGATTGGTTTGTAGCTGAACTCTCTACAGGTGATTTGTTTGCAGCTGAACTCTCCACATGATGGTTTCTTTGTAGCTGAACTCTCTACAAGGTAACTTCTTCTAGATGATCTCTCTACAGGGTGATTTGTTTGTAGCTGAACTATCAACAAGGCAACTTCTTCTAGCTGATCTCTCTACAGGGAGATTGGTTTGTAGCTGAACTCTTTACAGGTGATTTGTTTGCAGCTGAACTCTCCACATGATGGTTTCTTTGTAGCTGAACTCTCTACAAGGTAACTTCTTCTAGATGATCTCTCTACAGGGTGATTTGTTTGTAGCTGAACTATCAACAAGGCAACTTCTTCTAGCTGATCTCTCTACAGGGTGATTTGTTTGTAGCTGAATTCTGTACAGGTGATTTGTTTGCAGCTGAGCTCTTTACAGAATGGTTTCTATGTAGCTGAATTCTTTACAAAGTAACTTCTTCTAGCTGATGTCTCTACAGGGTCACTAGTTTGTAAATGAATTCTCTACGTGGTGGTTTCTTTGTAACTGAACTCTCTACGAGGTAACTTCTTCTAGCTGATCTTTCTACAGGGTGATTTGTTTGTAGTGGAATTCAGTACAGGTAATTTTTTTTACAGCTGAGCTCTTTACAAAATGGTTTCTTTGTAGCTGAACTCTTTACAAGGTAACTTCTTCTAGCTGATGTCTCTACAGGGTCACTAGTTTGTAAACGAATTCTCTACATGGTGGTTTCTTTGTAACTGAACTCTCTACAAGGAAACTTCTCCTAGCTGATCTCTCTACAGGGAGATTTGTTGTAGCTGAACTCTCTACAGGTGATTTGTTTGCAGCTGGACTCTCTACATGATGGTTTCTTTGTAGCTGAACTCTCTACAAGGTAACTTCTTCTAGCTGATCTCTCTACAGGGCGATTTGTTTGTAGCTAAACTCTCTACATTGTGGTTTCTTTGTAGCTGAACTCTACAAGGTGATTTCTTCTAGCTGAACTATCTCTTTCTATATATGGTTGCATGATTTCCCTACAAGGTAACTTCTTCTAGCTGATCTCTCTACAGGGTGAATTGTTTGTGGTTGATCTCTCTACAGGGTGACTTGTTTGTAGCTGATCTCTATACAGGTTACTTGTTTCTAGCTGATCTCCTGAATTCTCTTCGGGTGACTGCTCTATTAGGATAACTGCTCTATTAGGATGACTGCTCTATTAGGATGACTGCTCTATTAGAGTATCTCGATCTCGCACTTGCTACACCAAGTTGGATTTCGTGTTATAACTCCGTGGCTTTAAGTCTGATTCTTCTACACCATTGAAGAGCCTTTCTAAGATGATAACGCCATCTGTACAGCGATTTTCAAAGCATTCGCCCTAGCGGTTTATCTGGTAGGCGTGGCAAGCAGTCGTTTTTTATTAGCTAATCTCGATTGCGTAATTGTTACACACTGTTGGTTTTTTCGTTGTATCTTCCTGGTTTATAGCTCGATTTCTTTCAAACCACAAAAGGTTTGAGGTTCAATAGTTAACCTATTCACCCACCGATTTTCAGCTTCTTCCCATACGCGGTTTACCCTGTAGGCGTGACAACATATTGGTGATATTTTTCGTGCATAATTGCTCATAACTCTTTGCCTGTTTATCGTATTCCAGCTAAAGTTGGTACAGAGATGCGCCTTTATACCCCCCTTCTGTGTGCGAAATTTCAAGGCGATCGGATATGGCGTTCGCGTTTTATAGCAGGTTTTGTAAGTGTGCGAAAAGAGGAAGTAAAATAAGAAGAAAAAACGAAGAAACTAAGCCAATTTTTGAAGTCGCATATCTCGGGAACGCGTGAAGTGATTTCGCTCAAATTTGGAATGTGTAGTGCTGAAGTTGGAGGGAGTGTCCACAGCAAAACTCGTCTTGTTTCATCAAGGAAGCACAGAGCTACGGAGGTGCGAAAATTGCGTTTTCTTTCTTCCTGTCAATATACTGTACTCACGGGTGTTACGCGCCGGCTTCTTGGGCCGCACTGCACACTACCGTGTGTCTTGATTAGCAAGGGAAAAATCAACCAAAATAGTTTGCACATACATGTACATAACTGTGTGCATATGGCAGTTTGTGTGTTTTTTTTTTGTAATAAGTATTGAGATAGTATAAAAGAAACAAATTTTGAATGCAAATTTGCGTCATTTGCAAGTCTACAAAACTGAGTCATACTGACTCCTCCATGTGTAGTTATAGGGTTTAATGACACACGTATCTTTTCATATCTCAAGTTGAATTATATAGAATGCAATTATATTCTAGCTAATCAGTAGATGCAAGCTATGATGTATTGTACATAATCTGCATATTTTGCATTTACTGAAACAGGTTGTGTGTAGCCTTTTTGAAGAATTTGTTTACAAATAAACACATAAAAAGTTGCAGATTTGCAGTGATGCTTTCTCAAAGTTTCCTTCTGCTTGTAGCAACCTCATTTGTTGTACAAGTAATATCTGAAAGACTCTACCTCACATACATCATCACACCTGATGATCATCCCTCTACCAACAGCAGTAACACTATCACCTTATCACAATGTCTCAGTGATAGTGAAATATGTTTCAATTCTTATACTCAATTGCTGTTCTTGCCAGAACTTTATGAACTACAAGAGGATTTCATTGTACAAAATTTGAATGACATGCACATCACTGGAAACCACAGTACAATAAAATGTGTCAATTCATCAATTGGTATCATCATAATGAATGTCACAAATATTGTACTGCGAGGTTTTGATATAATTCACTGTAGTAAAAGCTACAGCAATTTGTTAGCTCAAACATTCTATATTCTCACTAATGATATACCAAGACTTCACTGGAATGCAGCATTACATATACACAATTGTGCAAATGTTGTTGTTATAAATGTGTCAATAACTGTTTCTATTGGTACTGATGGATTACTAGCATACAATACTATGATGGTGTCTTCTTGGACTGATATACAGGTAACTGTAACTCCTCCTAACTCACACAACAGTCACATATCTACTACCAATGGTATGGTTGTTTATTACCATTATCTGTACCAACTAGCATGTGACCATTCCAATATAACTTTATACATAGTAAACTTTACATACAAACAAACAACCTGCTCCAATGATGAGATTCAGAATGTGTTTTATATTGCTAAGGGAAATAGAACCGGTATAGCTGTATTAATTTCTAACAGTGAATTCAAAGATTTGTGCAATGCTCGTGTGTTATTCTATTACACTTACAGAAACTATGCTGAATTACTCTCACATAATAGAGTTGATTATATGCATTGTAATATTGAGAATGTTACAGCAAGTGCTTCAATGCAACTATTTATAGCTCTAGTACACGATGGCATATTGCATTTTTATAACAGCACATTTCACAATAACACCAATATAACTTCATTCATTATTATTGAAAAATCAAGTTTGGTTAATTTTGACAATGTACTTACATTGACAATTTTAAATTGCAAACTTAGCTACAACCATGCACTGAATATAATAAAACAAAGCTATAAAGCAAGGAGACAGTGGCTACAGTATATCACTATTTTATTTACAAATACCATCATCTCTTCAAACACACATAGGAATGGTGATAGCTTAATATCTTTAAACACTGGAGTAGTTAAGTGTGACAATATTCAAATAATGAATAACAGCTACTATAAAAGTGTCATACAAATCAGTTTATCTTCCATGCATCTCTTGGACAGTTTAACTATTATTAATAATCATGTAAGAAATGTGTTTTATACAATGGAATATTCATATACTATCACAGATATGTGTCTGAATTGTGTGATTATGATAGCACAAAATACAGTGTATTCAGTTTTGGCAAAAGAGTTGGCAAAGATGTACAGTACTAAGCAAACAAAACAACTCTGTTATTTTCAACCTCATGATAAATTACTCCATATCACATTATCAAATTACAAGATTAAAATGGTTAACAACATATACACTGCACCCATACATTTACTTGATCATGAGACATATTTCACTAACTGTGAATGGATGAACACAAATGATATCACTCCTAGTAAGTTTTTTACAAAATTCTTAAACATAACAGCAATAAGCATTGACAAAGGCAACATAGGAATAATTCCGTCAAGTATTTGCACGTGTACAAATTCATTTGAGTATGAATGTATTTCTCATGATGTAAGTCAAACATTTCCTGGTCAGACTTTTACAATTAACTTAATTGTACCAAGGTTAACCAGGTCTGTAACTGTAATGGTGGAGACTGCAAATTTACCATCAAATGGTTGCATAGTCACCAGAGCAACTGAGATAACACAGGCACACTCAAACACTGGATGTAATCAGTATAACTACACTGTGTGGTCTGATAAAACTGAATGCGAACTATATTTGAGTGCTGAAGGAATGCCAGAAATATTCTATGTTAAACTACTACCTTGTCCAGTAGGATTTTCATTACAGGGTCATCTACAAGGATGTCATTGTGATACAGTGTTGGATTGTGATGTTATTTCTGTCACTACATGTAACTTAGCTGATGGGACTATACTACGTCCTGCTAACAGTTGGATATCAGCTGATACTGTCAATGGCTCACACAAGTACCATGTCTCCTCTCAATGTCCATTTGACTACTGTTTACCCTACTCAACATACCTCAATCTGTTCACTCCTGACATGCATTGCCAGTTCAACAGGTCTGGTTTGTTATGTGGACATTGTCAAGAAGGTCTCAGTGTTGTGTTTGGTTCATCACAGTGTAAAATGTGTTCCAACATCTACTTGTTTATCATAATACCTATAGCAATAGTGGGTATTGCATTGGTGATGATGTTGTTTGTGTTGAAACTCACTGTTACTAATGGAACTATTAGCACATTCATCTTTTATGTGAACATTGTCAATACAAATTATTCAAACTTACTACCAAATTGTCATTCGCCTATTTGTATATTACTTTCAATTTCCAATTTAGATTTAGGTGTTGAAACTTGTTTCTATAATGACATGAGTGGTTATTCAAAAACATGTTTACAGTTAGCATTTCCATTTTACCTCATTATGATAGCATTAGCACTGATCATGGGCAGTCGTTACTCAAGTAAAGTACAGAGACTTACAGCACGAAGAGGTTTACATGTTCTTGCCACACTCTTCTTATTGAGTTATACTAAAATCTTATCAATGGTGTGTCATGTCTTGTTCTTTTATACTCAAATTACTCATCTTCCCAGTAGACACACACAGTTATTCTGGTCAGTAGATACAAGTGTTGAATTGTTTGGTGGTAGATTTACAATCGTTTTTGTTATATCCTTAATCGTTTTTGTAATATTGGTGTCATTCAATGTCCTCCTCCTATTCACAAGATCATTATTAAGATTTAAGTTTGTTAATACGTTTAAGCCACTGCTTGATCCATATCTTGGTCCATACAAGGATAAATACTTTTACTGGACTGGAATGCAACTTTTATTAAGAAGCATTTTCTTTAGTTTGTCAGCTTTAGACAATAAAATCAGCTTGATTACTGGTACTATTGCTGTAGGAATTTTACACTGTATGCAAGGCATCCTACATCCTTTTAAGAGCCGGTTCAATAATGTACAAGAGTCATTGTTTCTACTTAACTTGCTACTAGTGTATATATTTGCATCGTATAATGGATGGAAAGAAACCAACAGTACAGTAGTGGAGTACCTCATCCTGGTAGTGCTTGTGTACTTCATTATATTCATCATTTACACTTGTATAATTACTATATTACAAAATAACACAGTACTACAACTAAGAAGACTGATTGGAATGCATGTGAAAGTGCAGAAAGGATGGAAGAGAAATAATAACAAAGTTGAAGAAGTAAGTATGAATTACAGGAGAAATGAAATCCCTGATGTAACATTTAATTATAAAGAGTTCCGAGAACCTCTTGTAGTTGTGACTGATTAGCCATGATGTCATACAATACAACTTGGCATGTGCCTCATACACACATTACATTGTTATGTTCCAATATCTGTACATATTTTGCTGCCATATTAACTACATAATACACTACAAACAGTTGATATAATTGAGATAAGTACTTCAATTAATGCGTGATTTATATAGTAAGTTGTAAAAGGGGGTAGAAACTTATATACGTACATACAGCACAGATGGTGAAGACACATTTGTAGATCATATGAATATGTTAACTAATAATCAGAGCCATCCTAAGTTAAAGTATGTACAATGTTGTATATTTTACTTAACATATACCTTAATGTACAATAACAAACTACAAATCCAACAACTATCTATAGCTACCTTACTCCAGCATAATTTATCACTGAGTGCCTGATTAGATAAGTTGGACTGTATACAGCTGTAGCTTATAAGTAAAGCCATTGCTAAAAGAATACTAGAATAAATACATACCTGTATGTTTAGCCTAAGTGAAATATTTCTACATACTGAACACTGCATAGACTATTTTCTGACTTTCCTAGATGGAAGTTACCCTAAGTACTCATCAAAATACAATGTTAATGTACTGTATATGTAACATAAATCAGTAGTACATACGTAGATGTGAGCTGTGAAAATTTTACAAAGGTACATGTATTCTTTAAATTCTGGTTTGATATTAAGGTATTTAACAAAAGAAATAATTTTAATATTAATCCAGCCTATCTCAGTTATCCCAAAACTGATCAAAAATTTCTTTGATATTAATGTCAGTCAAGATATACTTGCCTTTAATTTTACAGTTACTGTACAACAGTCTCTCAAATGCTGCAGTATTTGTGCTCATTCAATTATTATACAAGCACACATGTTTAACTTCTAAATTCTCTAGACCATTTGACAACTTCCTTCACGATCTAGCACACTTTAAACTAAAACCAATTGTGACAGTATATTTGAATTACTTTTATTTATACAAATGGAACTAAAAGAAATAGCTGACAGTAGTGACTCATAGTTACATTAGTGGCTCAATTCCACATTGATGTTTTTCTACATAGCACTAATTTTTGTGTACACTATATGATTGTTCTATTAGAGTATCTCAAATGTACTCTTGATTTTTAGATATTTTAATTTTGCATTCTAATATTTCGTCAGTTTTAAACAAGGTTTGCACCATGATAGTTACCAAGGACCACAACAAATAGTTGTAAGCAGTTCCTCTAGTAGGTATGAAAATAAATCACATTTCCTACTGTTAATGCTGTATAGCTAGTTAGTGAATTGTATGTTACTTATTGTTTATCATGTTTGTGTGATCCACCAAACTTGAAGTTAAAAATGAAACATGCACAAATTATTTGCATATATACTGGAAAAAATAAAAGATAAGATACAGTAAAATGTAAATGAATTTGAGATGCTAAATATGCATATATACCTTGGAGATGACTGAACTAGTTAGGCTCAGATTTTGGATGGATAGTATCTCACTCCTAGGGAAAAGAGTCTTTAGTACAATAGAGTTACAGATGTGTAAAAATAAGTATTGCACATTAGTAAAGAGTAGTACTGTAAAATTATTGTGATGTTGAGACACATGTAGCTACTAGCCTTGCACTACTGATCATAGAGGTTGGCTGCTTTGGTGTAAGAAACTAAGAATCCAAAGTAGCCTAAAATTACATGTATAGTGTAGCTACAATGTTCCAAAGTTAATATATTTAAAACACCCTGGCTTGAACCACACATGCACAATAGTCTTAGAGCCACTGAAAGAAGGGAAAAAGTGTACATTTTCTGTAATTGGAAAATTTTGGTCCAACAAGCAAAATTATTAATAAAACAAATCATTGTACAGTTTCCACCTGACTAAGCACATAAATTATAGTCTTTCTGTAAATACTCTGTGCCCTAATAGGGACATAGGTAAATATAAGCTTATTTGCTAGTGTCATTTCATTGGACCTACAGTATAATCTACTGTACATGCTATATTGTGCACATAACCACATTTTTCATGCAATCCAATACAGAGCAATCCTAAGTACTGTATATCAGTACAAGGCAGGTTTGCTCAAGAAAAGCATCTAGTTCAACAAGTTAACAACAGCCTGACTGTAATTTAAATGTTGAATTGTCAGCAATTATAGTGTAGTGTAGTGATTTTATACACAGTACGACTTTTTACTATAATATATATAATACATAAATTTTATAAAACTCAGCCATTCTTAGAAACATTACCAATAATACATTTCTGCAGCAATAAAATGGATATAGCTATGAGCCTTGTTAGCATTGACATTATACTGGATGGCACTATATACCTCAATCCACAACAATGTTGTATAATGCTGGCACAGGGTGCCCTTACAGTTTCTACAGCGTCCATCAATATACATTTCTAGGTAAATCATTGAAATAGAAATCTGATATAGCTAATAAATTGGATGGGCAGTGTTATCATGACTAAATTAGAAACTGGTGTCTCTGAGTCTGGACCTACTAATAAACTGGACCACTAATCCAGGGGTTGGGGGAATTTTTTTCCCTTTCTTTGGCCCATTTTCTGTTTCACCTTATTGGCTAAGTTAGTTCACTATCCAACTTCAGTATTAGGTAAGGTAATCCAAAGGCTGCAGCACAGTTGGATGCTGTCAAACTTTCAGTGCTGGACACTGTAAATCTCTATACACTACTGCTACAGTACATAATTATGTAGTTTATTGACAACCCATGTATAGGTAATGTTTGTTTTCATTAGTTAAGAAAGCTACTTGTGATAAAAGTGATTAGAAACATGTTACTAATGCTGTATTTACTGTACCTGATATACTGTATACAGTAAGTGATAAACAATAAACACTGACTTACAGTTGTATGTACCATAAAAACATGTATGTATGCATATAACAGTATAATAACACTACTACAAGAGTACTTGAGAAGTACATAATCCTGATTCCTGGAAATGTGGTTGGAGTAATGATAACAGCAAATTGGGGAAAATAATTATTGATGATTGTGCATAACATACTGTAGGTATGTAAATGTATTGCACATCAAATATATAATATGCTGAGGTCACTTTTAATCTCATTGAAACGTTGTTACTATTATGCATTATAGCAATACACATGACTACATATGCAGTGTAGTAAAATGAACAAGTGCAAGGAAATGGGAATTTTAAGTTTAAGCATGGACCATAGAATTGAAAAGCGCTTACTAAGTATGAAATTTTTTCTCACAGCTAAATGTTTAATATGTTAAAGTATATGTACCATGAGCCTACAGTACACCAACTCAACCATTGACATATTGTACATGTTGTACATCTACACTGCAAACTTGTGTTTCCTGAGATTTCATACATAACAAATTGTGACATTGTACCAAGATTAACCAGGTCTGTAACCCTAATGGTGGAGACTGCAAATTTACCATCAAATGGTTGCATAGTCACTAGAGCAACTGAGATAACACAGGCACACTCAAACACTGGATGTAATCAGTATAACTACACTGTGTGGTCTAATAAAACTGAATGTGAACTATATTTGAGTGCTAAGAAAATGCCAGAAATATTCTATGTTACACTACTACCTTGTCCATTTCATTACAGAGTCATCCACAAGGATGTCATTGTGATACAGTATCGGATTGTGATGTTATTTCTGTCACTACATATAACTTATAGCTGATCGGATTATATTACGTCCTGCTAACAGTTGAATATTATCAGCTGATACTGTCAATGACCCACACAGGTACCATGACTGTCTCCTCTCATTGTACATTTGACTACTGTTTACCCCACTCATCATACCGCAATCTGTTCACTCCTGACATGCAGTGTCAGTTTAACAGATCTGGTGCATTATGTGCACATTGTCAAGAAGGTCTCAGTGTTATGTTTGGTTCATCACAGTGTAAAAAGTGTTCCAAGATTTACTTGTTATCATAATATCTATAGCAATAGGGGGTATTGCGTTGGTGATGATGTTGTTTGTGTTGAAACTCACTGTTACTAATGGAACTATTAACATGTTCATCTTTTATGTGATCATCATCAATACAAATTATTCAGGCTTACTACCGAACTGCCATTCACCTATTTGTACAGTGCTTTGTTTTCCATTTTCAATTTGGATTTAGGTGTTGAAACTTGCTTCTATAATAACATGAGTGATTATTCAAAAACATGTTTACAATTAGCATTCCATTATACCTTATTATGATAGCATTAGCACTGATCATTGGGAGTCGTTACTCAAGTAAAGTACAGAGACTTACAGCACGAAGAGGTTTACATGTGCTTGCCACACTCTTCTTATTGAGTTATACTAAAATCTTATCAATGGTGTGTCACATTTTGTTCTTTTATACTCAAATTACTCATCTTCCCAGTAGACACACACAGTTATTCTGGTCAGTAGATACAAGTGTTGAATTGTTTGGTGGTAGATTTACTATCATTTTTGCCATATTTTTAATCATTTTTGTAATATTGGTGTCGTTCAATGTCCTCCATCTATTCACAAGATCATTATTAAGATTTAGGTTTGTTAATAAGTTTAAGCCATTACTTGATCCATATCTTGGTCCATAAAAAGATAAATTACTTTTACTGCAAATTTTGCTGAGAAGCATTTTCTTTAGTTTGTCAACTTTAGACATTAAAATCAGCTTGATTACTGGTACTATTGCTGTAGGAATCTTACTCTGTATGCAAGACATCCTACATTCTTTTAAAAGCTGGTTCAATAATGTACAAGAGTCATTGTTTCTACTTAAATTGTTATTAGTGTACATATTTGCATCATATAATGGATGGAAAGAATCCAACAGTACAGTAGTGGAGTACCTCATCATAGTAGTGCTTGTGTATTTTATCTTATTCATCATTTACACTTCTATAACTACCATGTTACAAAATAATGCAGTACTACAACTAAGAAGACTGATTGGAGTGCATGTGAAAGTGTGGAAAGGATGGAAGAGGAATAGTAACGAAGTTGAAGAAGTAAGTATGAATTACAAGAGAAATGAAATCCCTGATGTGACATTTAATTATAAAGAGTTCCGAGAACCTCTTGTAGTTGTGACTGATTAGCCATTATGTCATACAATACAACTTGACATGTGCCTCGTACACATATTGCATTGCAATATCTGTACATTTTTTGCTGCCACATTAGTTACATAATACACAATGAACAGTTCATATACTTGAGATAAGTACTTTAATTAATGCATACATGATGTAGTAAGTGTTAAAAGGTCGAAGGCAAAGAAAATGCAATTTTCACACATATATGTAGCTCCATGATCCCTTAACTAATTTTCCTGTACAGTTGTCCACCTGGTAGGGAGCCCACATACCAAATTTGAAGTAAATCTCCTCAGCTATTTCTAAGGCACAAATGGACAAAGTTTCTGGTATTTTCTTCATTTTTTCTTCTACTAGTAGATAATTCTATTTCTTCTTTTTGCACATATTGCAAATCCACCATAAAACAAATGTGTACTCCAATCAAGCTGAAATTTAAAGGGGTTATCAAAGCATATCTCAATACCAATTTCATAAGAATCCAATCAACATTTACACAGTTTTGACCAATTATTAACATAAAATAAAGTCAAACTTCAGTCATGCTTTGAGAAATCATTTGAAAATTAGTCTGTAGTTAGAGTAACCATCGCAGGTGTGCTTTTTTGATAATTTGAAAAAATTTACCAATTAAGACCACAAAGGTACAACACAAACAGCTAACAGTGTGTAACAACCACACAATCAAGTTTTGTTAATAAAAACATTCAATTGTCACACCTACTATTGGTAAACCATTCATAGGAATGAGCTGAAACACAGTGTATAGGTGGATTAATATCTTAGAATTGTATATAGTTTAAAAGAATTCACCATAAAAACTGTGAAAACCAACTACATGTAACAAATGCTCAATCAAGATACTCTAATAGTGTAGTCCCCCTATTAAAACATTTGAAAGTCATCCTGTAGAGAGCACAGCTGCAATCAAGTGACCATGTAGAGAGTTCAGCTACAAACAAGCCACCCTGTAGAGAAATCAAATAGAAACAAGTCACCATGTAGAGAGCTGCTCAAGTTGCCCTGTAGAGGGTGCAGCTACAACTAAAAAGTCAACTTGTACAATACAAGTCACTGTGTAGAGAGTTCAGCTACGTACTTTAAAAGTCACCATACACTGAGTTCAGCTACATAACATTTGCATTTGTAAAGAATTATAAACACAAACTGATGACATAAAATTGTAGCATCAACATTATGAAGGGTTAATAATATGTTTATTTTAGTGTGTTGTGATGTCAAAATGTTTTATTTTGTACATATATAATTTCAGTTTATGCATGTTTTCAGTAAATTACATTGATTATTTAAAGCTATCACTAACATGTCCATCACGGTATGCATTGTAATTGTATGTTGGCTCAGGAATGTTGAGTAAAGCAATGTCATTGGCATTTTGATAACCATCAAATTTTTTGCTGCAAAGTTTCATCAACTTCTCTTTCCCAGTTTGTAACATACCCACAATGTTACAGTGACACGTACATGTGTAGGTGATGAAATGATAGAGCACAATTGTACAAAACTGAAACAAAGCCAAACTGATCATGATATTTGTGACAATGTAAAACATACTACTACTACCTTGATAGGATACTGTGTACATTATGGTGAGATTTAGGAGTAATAAGAGTTCCTGGATGTGAACTAAACCGTTCTTGTTTGGATGAGAGTATCCATATAAAGCAATAAACAAAATGAGGATAATGGCTGTAAGTATTAATCGAAGTTGAGTTTGAAATCCATAGAAGCCAAATAACACACTTCTCAAGATTAATTGTACTCCAACCCAGTAATAGTATCTATCTTTGTATGATCCTTGAAATGCATCCAGTAATGGTTTAAACTGATTTATAATCCTAAATCGTGATAAGTGTCTTGTAAACAGCAAAATAATGTTAAAAGGAATTAGTAATAAGAATAAGACAAGACATGTAATGAACAGTATAGTAAACTTTAACCCAATCAATGGAACACTAGCATCAATAGACCACACTACTTCTTGGTGACCACTTGGTAGGTGAGTTATGGTAGAATACGAGAACAAGACTGTTAATACAGCTCTGAGAACACTGGTGTAGGATAGCAAAAAGAATGTAACCAGTACAGGAAGAGACCTAGTATATGTCCATCTTAGTATTCTAGATGAGTGACGACTTGCCACAATAACTGAAGCAGCAATGACAATGAGATAAAAAGGGAAGAACAACTGTAAGAACATCTTAGCATATCCATCCATTCCATTGTAGAAGCATGTCTCAATTCCCAAATCCAAATTGGTAAAAGAAATAAATACTCGCAGTGGCTGAAATACATTGTTGTTTGTCAAAAATACAGAATCATTAATACTAATAATGTTAGCATAAAATATTATTCCATTAATAGTTCCAGTAGTGACTGTGAGGTTGAGAAGATAGAGTAAGACTACCAAAACAATTCCTGCTACTATTATTATGAGGGTGATGAGGATATGTATATTAGTACAGTGTATACACCTTGATGATCCAAATACCATACTAAGTGAATGTTGACATTGTGAACACAAGATATCAGTCCTGTTAAACTGACACTGTAAATCAGGATTACGTAAGTTAAGATGTAATGAGTGTGGTACACAGTAGTCCATTGGACAATTATGTGATATCAAATATTTAGTGTTATTAGAGTAATAATGAGCAGTTATCCAAGTGTTGGCAGGACGTGTGATAGCTGATTGATCAATGGAACATACGTCAATATGAATGTTACTGTTACTAAGATAAGGATCACAATCACATACTCCATTTTGCAAAGTAAACCCAACTGGACAAGGCAATATTTCCACATAAAATGCTTCATATTTATCATATAGACAAGGTGATGCTGTAATAAATATTTCACACATTTCCTTCTCTTCAGTAACAATGGTGAAATTAAATGTTGTTGAGTAGCTTGAGATAGTTTGGAGCAATTCAGATTGGTGAGCAATCTTGCATGCCGATGTTGGTAAGTGTTTGTTGTGCGTCTCTACATACAAAATAGAGTTGTAATCACCATTTGGTACACAAAGGTCTACTTGTAACACTTGTCCAGGGTACACAGGTCCTAGTATATCAACACTACAGTTAGTTACATTAAGTGAACAGTAACATATAAAAGTGTGTTGATTTAGTTGATGTTGATCAGTTTGTATGATTTGCTGATTTATTACTGCAGAGTTATAGTCACGGAATGCTGATGTTGCTATCCATCTGCAGTGAGAAGTAAAGTGGTAGAAAATGGAGTCGCATTGAGAAGTTGGAGTTACTCCATCAAATTGATAGTAATTATTGGTAAAAGTAATATTGTAATGATTTGTTAAAGTAGTTGATATTATGCTATTTAATGTCATGTATTGAAAGCCACAAAATACATAAGGAATTCCACTGTTTACAGTTTGAAGGACAATCAGTTTAGTTGCATATACATTTCTTGAGAATGTAATGCTTGCATAATCCACTACTTTTATGTAAGACATTTCTGACTCTAAAAAAATTAAATCACTACACTGATTTGAAATAAACGTGATGTCTTTAGTAAATACAAGAGTACAAAAATAACAGAGTATAATTTCAGTTGCATAATTGTTGGACACAAATACTGGTCCAACAAGTTCAATAGCCACAGTATTTCCACTAATAATTGCATTATGCGATATGGGAACAGTATTATCATTAATTATAATAAGCAAGGACCTCTAATAGCTACATTTAACAAGCAGGAAGAATTACTTAAAGCACCAACAATGATCATTATTGGACTTCTATTGTCAATGAACTCACAACCTTGGAAGATGACATTAGATGAAGTGGTGCAACTAGTGATTTCTTGTGTCAAAGCTTGTACTAATATCAGACAACCCCAATAATAGTTTTGATAAAACTTGCAATTCAAAAATGTTATATTCTTTTTATAAACTGTTGTCATCATAATCATTGGTTCAATGTGTGCACATTGATTTAATATAAATGTGCAATTTTTAATCTGAATCGGTGAGGCAACTTTTCCAGTAATTGCTATAATTTTATTTGTCATCTCATAAAATAATGAATTACTGATTGTAATATTCACATCATATTTTGTTTGATCCAGTAATATCCGTAATCCTCCCATGCCAGTTATGGAACTATCATTTATTTCCACTGTGTTCGTCTGGTATCCACTATTCCACAGTTTATCACTATAACGCATTTTTATTGCAAAATAAATTTGATTATTATTATCTGCTACTACCTGATGTCTATGTTCGATATTTACATTTTTCATAACAAAGTCAGCATATACATTATGTGTAAAAAGTCCACCTTCTAAAAAGTAAATGTTTTCTAGTTTACAGGAAATGCATATTTTAAGGAACAAGAGTCTAATATTATCAGCTACTCTACAGTACTTGAATGTTATTTTGTTAATTGTAACATTTTGTGAGTGTATGATAGCAATCTGGAAATAAAGACTACTGGAACAACTAACCAAAATCACAGGTGATGACACATCACTTTCAACCCCAACAAATGAGACATTGCTCAAATACATTAGTGTCATGGTAGTTTGGAGATGATGTTCTCCAGGTAAGAAGTGATATTCAACATTTGACCAAACAGGTAGCACACCATTGTTATCCAATAGGTATTGACTGAGTGTAGCACAAGGTTGAGATGGACAGCTAACATTATTTGAATCATCAGGTAAGATATTGAACACAAGAGTAGCTGTGGGTTGCCAAACTTGAATAGCTACCAGCAAGAGCACATGAAGAACATCCATTAGTTTGTAGCTACCATGAAAATATACACAACTTGATCTGTACACTGCCACTGAAAAGCCACTTGTGAGAGCTAGGTTATATTATCAATTAATAAGGATAATTATTGAAACTACTTTCATTGGAAACATAACTTTTAAACAGGTGTATATAGCAAAAAACTAAACAAATTAGTATAATAAACAATTAAATAAAGTAGGGATCTAAGCGTTATATAAAAACTAGTGAGACAAGATTATACAAATGATTGTATTACAGCATAGCTCTTTGGTACACATAATTTTGTGCTCCCTACATAATTATGTCATAACAATTATTTTGATCAATGTCGAAGTAGAGATTTTCCCACAGAGCTATATGTTGTAATACCATCATTCATCTCTTGTCTCACTAGTTTTTATTGCTTAGATCCCTACTTTACTTTTAAATTAATATGAAAGTTTGTTTAGTTTTTGTTATAGGTACAGCTATGATATGCATATGTGACTGTTTTGTTATACAGCTGTTGTGTTAGGGTGCCCAGGGGCGGATCCAGGGGGGTTCCAAGGGTTCCATGGAACCCCCCTTTTGAAAGAGCCTCTCTTACTCGAGATACTCTAATAGAGCAGTCAAATCGATATACTCTAATAGAACAGTCACAGTAGTCTTTTGAGGAGCAGTGTAGCAAGTTATGTATCTAGATATAAATAAGGAAATATAGTTGGTAAGGGTATCTATGGTGAGAGGCAGCTGTTGTCAGCAAGTGATGACCTTTTTTTTTTTGGTCTTCAACTTACAGATAGGCTGAAGTTGCAATTCCAAAAATGGAACCCCCCTTTTTAATAGTCTGGATCCGCCCCTGGTGCCTGATTATTAGAGTATACTGCAGCTGTATCTCAAGTTGGCCTCAGAAAACTGGACTATATGTGATATTACAGGACAAGGTCATAGCATGACATGTTTTTCATTGGGCTACCAATAAGAGGTGTGCATTATTTTAATGATCAATCACTATAGTCTAAATACAGCTAGATCATTAAGAATCGTGTCCCTCGATTGTTAATGGCCCACCTCGGGGGCGGATAAAGGGGGGGGGGGGTCAAAGGGGGCTCTTGACCCCCTCCAAAAAATTTTAGTATACCAAGATCGAGATACTCTAATAGAGCAGTCATTCTAATAAAGCGGTCACAGTATTAGAACAGTGTGTAGTGAGCTATTTAAGGATTTTTATGTCTTTTATCAGTTATAAATGCGTGGTTGGTGAGGTGGGCAGCAATTTTCAGCTGGCTGTGACTTTTTTTTTGGTCTCACCTTATGAAACCAGAGACAATGTAGGGCCTCAGTTTATTTTTGACCCCCCCTTTCCATAAGTCTGGATCCGCCCCTAGCCCACCTATATTGTAAAGGGGTGTGCAGCTTAATTGTTATTGGTCCAGTTGCTGTAGTTTGTAAAAGGTACTATTGTGCAGGTACAGTGTCTAGGCCTGAGTTAAATATGCTCAAAACGTTGCCCAAAATGCTTTCAGAAATTTTTACTTATTTATTTAGTTATTAAGACTCTACAGCACCAGTGCTTAAGTTCCCAAAATTTTCACCCATTATGCTCTAAACTGTTCCCATTATGCTTGCATTATGCCCGTAGATTAGCAACATTTCTTACAATTATCTTTATAAAAAATTTAATCAGTGAATGCTATATTAGAGCATTTCACTACGAAATGACTGTTCTATTAGAGAGTATCAATATATTCAATGCATTTAGCAGTCTACAGTTTCCATTGACTGCTCTATTAGGGAATATTGATCTACATGTATTGTCATGGAATGAAGCTCCGGATCCGTGGTTTGAAATGTCCACCTGCATTGTGCTGGTATGGCACTCCAGCCTATTATGCTTTTATTATGCTGGGCCATTGCTGGCATATTTGTGACCAAATTTTGGAAAATTACCCTTAATATGGGTGCATTTGACACATTAAATATTTAGTTCTGAAACATAACAAATTCCTACCCATTTAGGATAGATAGATACCTTGAATTAGAAGGAAATGTTGAAAAAGGTGCTTTCTGCTACTAGCAGCACCATGCAATTGTTTCAGTCGTGACCATAAGGGTGATTTCCAAAATTCAGTCACATCTGATGCAGACCTAACAGTGTCTATTAACTAACTGCCTATCAGTAATATCACTTAAAGCAGTATATATGAGTGCTGTTTTAAAATAATTTTACTGTGTCTAATACGGAAGGTGTTAATATTTTGAAAATCAACACCTTGATACAATTTTGTTTTGTGAAGAAGGCCACCAGCATGAATGACGATTAAAGAAAAGGCAAGGGCAGACATTCATCAGACACATGCCACATGCGAGTAAAGTATTATTACAAAAAATGCTGTATGTGCCATCTAGCTTCTAGCCTTACAACTGTGGTCAGGCAGGCAGGCAGACCAAAAATAGATTTAAAAAAAAAATTTGGTACACATATATGGGGCTTTGCTGTATAATGCTCTATGTTTGACATTAGATACATGAATACTATATTGTTAATTTAAAGTAGTTTTTGTATTTCTTTGGAGTTTTTAGATGAGACATTTATTCATTATTGGGGCATTCCCTACTAAACAAGACTACTGTACTGTTTGATACAGCTATCAAACAATTGAAATTCCTATTATGTTAGTCGGTAACCTACTGTGTCTGTGTATCACATAGTATAACATGAATAACTGATTTGGTGTGATCAGCATGGTACTATTATTATGAAGGGTAATATCCTTATTTTGGACTAAAATAATAATAATAGCATTATCACACAATTTGAGCAAAAACAAATGCACTATACACAGTTAACAAAGTAGGTACATGGGTCTGTAATTTATGGAAAGTTACTAAATATCATCCAAAACTGCTAAGTTGTAAAATACAGGTGTCACCAGTTAGTAAAACACAGTAAAGCAATTTTTGCGCTCATACAACACACACATTTTTTAGCCTTCTAGAACATTTCACAATTTCCTTTCTTTGCACATGTGAAGTATACTAAAGTGCATATACACAGAGCTTCATTTTTATTATACATAAATCAAAACTAAAAGAAATAGCTGACAGTAGTAAATCAATACTTTAAAGAAGAATCTTTAGCATGGCAGATCTACAGGAACGTAGAAATGAGTGTTGCAGTAAAGAGCACTATATTATTGTGATGTTGAAACACAAGCAGCATCAGACTTGCACTATGTAGCATTTGAGTTACTTTGGTGTAAGAATCCAATGCAAGTAAGTGATACATATCACTGCTTGAAGTATCTTAGTTTACTACAGTGGTATATCCCCAGTACATGGAACAGTTAATTGTTTGTTATTTTAGTAGTTTTTCAGTAAACCTGCATTCACTGATGTTTTACTGAGAGTTTAAAACTTAGTAAAATAATTATGTTCCATATACTTAAGTTTACTGACACTTTACTATCAGTATATCTACAGTAAGGCATCTTAACAAATTAGTAAACTAAGAACCTTCAAGCAGTGTATATTGTAATTGAATATGCTTATAGTGTCTTAGAGCCACTGAAAGAAGGGTATCAAGGGCAGCTCTTGAAATTTGATGACAGGTTTCCAAATTTTAGTAGCAAGCATACTTAGATCTAGTGGGTCTTGGGGCATACTCCACCAGAAAACTGTATGTTCTGAGATTGAATCTGGTAACAATTTTCACCAAACCAATCTTTAAAGCTAACATTTTAAAGCTATTAGGCTGCTTCTGCTGGCATAGTATCAGGAACAGGCAAAAGAGTTAAGAAATGGAGGTATGTGAAATTTGAAACATACAGCAGCCATTCTGGGGCAAGCCCCAGGAAAACTTTCAGGTCTTAATCAGTCTGAGTTATGATTTTAGAGTGTCAGTATGGGTGGACCAAATAAATTTTAAAATATAGTACAAAATGTGACTGTTCTATTAGGGTACTGGACTGCTTTAATAGAACTTTAAATTTAAACTTTTGATACCTTTCTTTGTAAATCAATAAAAATCAATTTTAATTTCCTGAATATATTTGACCAATTTCTGGAAACCCTCTGGATCCGCCCCTGGTATAAGTGCATGTTGTCAGTAATTTATCCCAAGGAGTAAATGTATTAAACAAAACAACATACAACAGACTAAGTATGCTGCAAGCTGCATTATTAACACAATGAACTGCTTATATACTGTGTGACCCATACTGATATGCCCTAATCCACAACAGTGCATAAAATGGTAAGGGGAAAAACACATCTAATTTCGAGGTCCTATATTTCACAAATGCATAAGGCGATATTACTTAAACTTGGAATGTGAGGTACCGGACAGCTACTGTATAATGCAAAGATCATATACTTTCAAGATAGGACCATGGAGCTATGCATGCATCAAAATACATTATCTTTATCCTGTCAATAAACAGTGTGGCATGCCGGTCTTCTTGACAACCTCATGACACACTACCATGTATATATAGTGTATATATGTAATTATATATAGAAGTATTAAAGTACATTTGCAAGTTGCTTCATTATTAGTGCATTTGCTATTTAACAAATACACAATTACAACATGTTAGCATTGCAGAAAGTATCACATGGATAGTTACAAGGTTTAGTGGTGATTGCTGTCCTTACTTGATGAACAGTTACCTACAGCATATACAAAAATAAAACCTTCAGCAATGTCAATTGTTTAGTGCACAGTACACTCATGTATATCTTACCTGTGTGTAAAACAGTGCCTTTGTTCTGCAATATAAAGTTGGATTGCAAAGTTTGCCTTTGTAAAGTAGTATTCTGTGGTTAAAGTGCATATAAAGATTTATGTCATTTAAAATACATACACATACATAAGTACATTTTGTAGCAAGAATTGAAAATAAAACTTTTGTCCTGCTGAAGAGTTTCATGCTTCATTTTGAAGCAAGATCAAGGGTTGCTCTCTGTACCCATTTCTGTTTGATATTAGTTTATTACTAGGAGCTATTAATGTGTCCCTTCTGCCTGATATCAATTTAAAGGCAATAACTTGCTATGTACTACATGTAGAAATTATCAAAGTAATATTATTGTACTGAATTAATATGACACAATAAATAAATATAACAAACAAGTATTCTACAATACGACCAAGTATTAATGATGTAGCTACTAAATATAATCATCTTCTACCACTACTACCTTTAGGGATGATTTTAACATTTTTTCTCTTTTCCATAATTTAAACTTCTCTTTGATCACATTTTTCACCTGTAAAAATGTTACATGCTGCATTAAACTAAGATTTATTCAGTGGAACCTTCCTTGAAGGACCCTCCATATAAAAGATAATGTACATTGACAGCCCTGTAACCTCTCTATAAGGACAGTTTCTGAAGTCTCCATAGACCACTATCAATAAAATGTTACCTCTGAAAGGGACAACTTCATTACAACAGTACCATGTAAGGAACAAAAATTAATTAAAATCAGCTGGTATCGAAATGTCCAATATATAAAAGTTCTACTGTACACTATATGCCTTTTGTGTGACCCCTGTCATTGACAAAAATTGATAATAAATTAATAATAATAAATAATAATAATATAAATGTTATACAACTTCATATACACTTACAGCATACAGTACACAGTATACACTAATATGCAATACTACAGTTACAGAAATAAAGTACAATGATAATATGTTTATCCACAATAAATTGATACTGTTTGGTAGATACATATGTGTATAGATGCAATAGACATTTATACTACTGTATGAAGTGTAACTACCTATTTAATGAGCTAGTGTTTAATTATCTTAAGGTAATGGTATATCTAATCCAAAACAGCCAAGCTGTAAAAAAAGAGTGCGGCCCTCAAAAAGGCTATGGTGAAAAAAGATGTGAAATCCAAGGTGGCGGCCAAGAAATGGCTGTGATGGTAGGTTAATGGTAAAAATTTTAATAACGACAATTCAGATGAATATGGTGCCGCGTGGTCTTGGCACAAAATTCACCTGAATTGTCGTTATTAAAATTTTTACCATCAACCTACCATCACAGCCATTTCTTGGCCGCCACCTTGGATTTCACATCTTTTTTCACCATAGCCTTTTTGAGGGCTGCACTCTTTTTTTACAGCTTGGCTATTTTGGATTAGATTTCACTTCTTTTTGTATAGGCCGGCTTTGGGACTTTTTAAACCAATCTTTTTTTCTTTACCACAGGAACAAGAAAAGATGAAGCAGATGTACTTTAAACATTTCTGATTTTATCAGTGAATGTACAAATTATATATATAATACATAATATTATATTTATTACAGAACTCTCCATGGTGGTTTCTTTGTAACTGAACACTCTACAAGGTGACTTCTTCTAGCTGATCTCTCTACAGGGTGATTTGTTTGTAGCTGAACTATCTACAAGGTACTTCTTCTAGCTGATCTTTCTACAGGGTGATTTCACTAATTTGTTTGTAGCTGAATTCTGTACAGGTGATTTGTTTGCAGCTAATCTCTTTACAGAATGGTTTCTTTGTAGCTGACTTCTCTACAAGGTAACTTCTTCTAACTGATCTTTCTACAGGGAAATTTGTTTGTGGCTGAATTTTCTACAGGGTGATTTCTTTGCAGCTGAACTCTCTACATGTTGGTTTCTTTGTAGCTGAACTCTCTACAAGGTAATTTCTTCTAGCTGATCTCTCTACAGGGAGATTTGTTTGTAGCTGAACTCTCTATAGGTGATTTGTTTGCAGCTGAACTCTCTACATGATGGTTTCTTGGTAGCTGAACTCTCTACTAGGTAACTTCTTCTAGCTGAACTCTCTACATGGTGGTTTCTTTGCAGCTGAACTCTCTACAAGGTGATTTCTTCTAGCTGATCTTTCTACAGGGTGATTTGTTTGTAGCTGAACTATCTACAAGGTAATTTCTTCTAGCTGATCTCTCTACAGGGTGATTTGTTTGTAGCAGAACTATATACAAGATAACTTCTTCTATCTGATCTCTCTACAGGGTGATTTGTTTGTAGCTGAATTCTGTATAGGTGATTTGTTTGCAGCTGAGCTCTTTACAGAATGGTTTCTTTGTAGCTGAACTCTCTACAAGGTAACTTCTTCTAGCTGATGTCTCTACAAAGTCACTAGTTTGTAGCTGAACTCTCTACAAGGTGGTTTCTTTGTAACTGAACTCTCTACAAGGTGACTTCTTCTAGCTGATCTTTCTACAGGGTGATTTGTTTGTAGCTGAACTCTCTACAAGGAAACTTCTTCTAGCTGATCTCTCTACAGGGAGATTTGTTTGTAGCTGAACTCTCTACAGGTGATTTGTTTGCAGCTGAACTCTCTACATGCTGGTTTCTTTGTAGCTGAACTCTACAAGGTGATTTCTTCTAGCTGAGCTATCTCTTTCCATAGTTGCATGAACTCCCTACAAGGTAAGTTCTTCTAGCTGATCTCTCTACAGGGTGACTTGTTTGTAGTTGATCTCTATACAGGTTACTTATTTCTAGCTGATCTCTTGAATTCTCTTTAGGTTGACTGCTCTATTAGGATGACTGCTCTATTAGAGTATCTCGATCTCGCACTTGCTACACCAAGCTGGATTTCGTGTTATAACTCCATGGCTTTAAGTCTGATTCTTCTACACCATTGAAGATCCTTTCTAATATGATTACTCCATCTGTGCAGCGATTTTCAAAGCGTTACCCCAAGCGGTTTATCTGGTAGGCGTGGCAAGCAGTGGTTTTTTTTTATTAGCTAATCTCGATTGTGTAATTGTTATACACCGTTGGTCTTTTCGTTGTATCTTCCTGGCTTTTAGCTCGATTTCTTTTAAACCACAAAAGGTTTGAGGTTCAATAGTTAACCTATTCACCCACCGATTTTCAGCTTCTTCCTATACGCGGTTTACCCTGTAGGCGTTACAACATATTGGTGTTATTGTTCGTGAATAATCGCTCATAACTCTTTGCCTGTTTATCGTATTCGAGCCAAAGTTGGTACCAAGATGCGCCTTTATACCCTCCTTCTGTGCGCCAAATTTCAAGGCAATCGGATATGGCGTTCGCGATTTATAGCAGTTTTTGTAAGTGTGCGACAAGAGGAAGAAAAAAACGAAGAAACTAAGTCAATTTTTGAAGTCGCATATCTCGGGAATGCGGGAAGCGATTTCGCTCCAATTTGGAACGTGGAGTGCTGAAGTTGGAGGGAGTGTCCACAGCAAAAATCGTCTTGTTTCATCAAGGCAGCACAGAGCTACGTAGGTGCGAAAATTGCGTTTTCGTTCTTCCTGTCAATATACTCACAGGTGTTCTTCTTGGGCCGCACGACACACTACCGTGTGTCTTGATTCATGGGCAATTATTCAAAAATTTGAATGCTTATTGATGGCTTTTGAGAAAGTCAGTCTAGGGGTATGAAAAAGGCTAGTATATTGTGTAGGTACAGTGTTTGAGTCAGGTGGAAAATTCCCAAGTTTTGTAGACAAAAGAAGCCTGTACATGCATGCTCATGCTCCATCTGTCAATATGGAACCACGTTTTACTGCTGCACTATGCAGTAAAAACTGTAGGCTTTATGGGTATTTCTGGGGCATAGCAATACTGTATACTAAATTAATTAGGCTTGTGGAAGCATTTTTTGCTAGTGACAGAGATACTGGCCTGATAGAGCTTGTTTCACTGAAAGTAAGTACTGAAACTTAAATAAACCTTCTGATAACAAGCATTAGTTTAAAAATTCACTTCCACACATCCTAGATCTTTAGTTGTTTAGTTACTTGTTAAAACTTTAAGGATTCAGTGACTTGTTAATCTGGTTTTGGTGGTGGGTGTATATGTCACTGTATCATGGAGTAAACACCCAAGAAGAATTGTTGTACTATAATGATAAAAGAAAACAAGTACACATAGTGGTATTAATACAATACTACAACACCATTATTGAAATTATTCATCACTCAGGGCTGGAGCTCACAGTACAGCTGGTCCCTGACCACTTTTCAGTTTGTAAATAGATTGAGCTACTCTAATAGAGTAGTCATAAAATAGAGTAGTCATCACAAAAAGAACAGTACAGTTCAGTAGAAAAATATCACCCTTCACAACAGTTTGACAGTATTAGTCATTAGTCAAGCCCAAAAATGGCTACAGGTTATCCAATAAGAATTTTCTGTTAACTGACAGCTGATTCCTTCAGCCAACCATAGCATGACTATATATGGTTAAAACTACGGGCTTGATTTCTTTACTGTTCGGTGTCACTTCAGGTTGAGATGTGTCTTTTTGCCAACTGCAGCAGCTCAATTACATACAACATGGACTTACATACTTATTTTGTGTTTTACTCATTCTTAAAGATCTGACAACAGTTTTAAGGAAAATTAATTAATAGCATGTAAATATATACGTAAGCAAATAAACTGTCACTTCAAAATATTTCAGTGGCTGCTTCACAAAATGAAACCACCCATACAGTATGTGTATGATCCCGGATTTGCAAGACTGCAAAATCATTTTTCTCTTACAAATAAAATTGACCCATTTTTGGCTTATAGAGGGAAACCTAATTATACTAGGAGTCAACTTTTATAAAATTTTGTTTGCTGGAATCTAAATATGTGAAAATGTACATACGTACCTTTTCATGAATCCGGTCACATGAATATTGTATCTATGATGTGACCAGACTGTACAAAACCAATCCAAATTACACATCAAGTAAAATCAACACTAGTGGATAGCTGCACTATCATACTACTGGTTTCATTCTCAAAGTTGGTTTTAAGAGATGTCTTTTCTGGGTGATGTGGCAAGCTCAAAATTAATAGCAGTTTATGACTTTGCATAAAGAGTCTGGCTTGACAAGAATTGGTGGTGTACTGGGGGATGGCCTGATGTAGTTTGTCAAACATTTTCTACATAATAATTATTTTGCTGCATATTTGCCACTAAGAAGCCATCACAGCCCTGTAATTTTATGTCTGGACTTCAATCATATTCTTCCTCCATTTTGAAGTCTACCTCTTGCTCACTCCACTACCTGCCACCCTCCACTTTTTTGTAAGCACTTGTGATACTGTACTTTGCTTGTCCAATTGCTCAGATTTTCTATCCTATTTGGCATTAAAAACTCTACAAGCTACAAGTAGTGGAGGTGGGGTGAAAGGTAATAAATTCACGCATCTCTTGTGTAAATTTTATATGTGTGCTTGCTATCCTAGGCAAGGTATAATGGCTTGAATTTTTTAAAGCCATTTATCTCTCAACTTCCTTTTGTATGATTTGGATTGTTTTCCAAATTCCAGATACATGAAATTTGTACTAGTAATAGCATGGGTAACAGTGAAAATTGGGATAAATACCACGAGTGTTGTATTGGAAATGGGGATAAATTTCATGAGGCGAAGCCGAGTGAAATTTACCATTTCCGAGTGAAATTTATCCCCATTTCCAATACAACAAGAGTGGTATTTATCCCAAATTTCACTGCTACCCATGCTATTCCCAGTTAATACCATACTCGCTGCATATAGCTGTATATATATTATATGCATGCTGCACTTTAGCGTTGCTATGTACGCAATTTGTCACTATGTACTAAACACGCGTCGACACTAATTGGCGCTACATTGTTAACATAAATTCTAGCCAATAAAATTACAATTACAACTTTTTCACTGCTGTCAGTGAAATACGGGATAAATTTCACTGCTATTATTGAGATTTTTGTATGGGCTGTGAAACAGTGGCGTAGCAAAGGGTGGGCATGGGCAGGCATTTGCCCAACCATCACAGTTTCTTGCCCAACCATCACAAACTTTTGCCCAACCATCACAAGTAGCTTAAGATTCACGCGAGGATTCACAGCAGCACACAAAACAATCCTACTTTAATACTGTAAAGCGTAAACGTGTACCTCATTTGTTGAACCATGACTTTGAAGAAGGGATCGTGATAGATGGTGTATCATGTGATCCATTACACGGGAAAATCCCTTGGGAAGTCCCTATAATTACGCTCTTTGGCGCGATTTAAATTTAAAATGGAGTTCAAACGTGGTACACTATAGTCGTAGTACCATATCTCTAGGTCACAGTGAGCGATAATTGTCAGTAGGATTCAGTGTGGATGATGCTGGCAGCAAAAGATTTCGTTTCAGTGGACTTGTCAAGCGTATTTTTTTTGATAAGGAAAGTACCATATAGCCTAACTTACTGCTGATGAAAGAAAACGGGAAAACCTACTCTTCTATAGATAGCAATAATGGCAGACGACTGGAAATGGAGAAAAGGTCAAGTCATTATTATAAAGTGTCACGAGCACAATTTGTACTGATTAACCGAGTTGTGGTTGGCACCAGATTCATGCAAAATGTACATTGGCTGCTATATGTCTGGGACGGAGCATTCTTGGCATGTTGATATTTGTGATAATACTCATTATAGTTCATAAATTAGCGTCCCTGGCCTTAATTTGGGGCCATGTGGCGTTTACTTTAAAATGCATTACATATCGTTGTGGTGGTTGGTCTGTAAGCTATACTGCCAGTTGATTGTAGTAAATATGTGATGAACTGTTTATATTGTTGGTTCTTGTAGATTCAGCAGTTTGATGTCACGTGATGCTCGGCCACGACGATCGTCGGTGGATGCCTGCCCTACAAGTTTAATAGAATAGCATATAGCTAGCTAGTAAATTTTTGCATGCATGCAAGCAGCCGATTTGTTTATACTAGCATAGGTAGTGTAGGCCTTGTGTGCATGCACTTTTCAAATTTTTATTTGATAATGTCTCACATGAAAGTGAACGTGTTCTTGTGTGTGTAGTTAAGTTGATGTTATGCCCAACCATCAAATATTGGCTGGCTACGCCCCTGCTGTGAAACAGGTATGGTATTAGTATATACTAGTAATAGCATAGGTAGCAGTGAAATTTGGGATAAATACCATGAGTGTTACATTCAAAATGGGTAAAATTTCATGAGGCAAAGCCGAGTGAAATTTCTATTTTCAATGCAACAAGAGTGGTATTTATCCCAAATTTCACTGCTATACCCATGCTATTCCCAATTAATACCATACTCGCTACATATACGCATGCTGTGCATTAGCGTTGCTATGTACACGATTTGTCACTATGTACTAAACATACATCAACACTAATTGGCACTACATTGTTAACATAAATTCTAGCCAATGAAATTGCAATTACAACTTTTCCACTGCTACCAGTGAAATAAGGGATAAATTTCACTGCTACTATTGAGACTTTTGTATGGGCAGTGAAACAGGTATGGTATTAATACATAACTGCATACGTGCACATATTGAATATACCTCCTTATTCCTCACAACATGACAATAGAAAATCCCCACACCCTACAAAGTAATGAAACATACAGCTCATTTGTAGTTGTGCAGTACTTATGTCATATATAGTTCAAGTGGAAGTTGCATTCATTCAAAGTTTTAATTGTACATCACTGTCATTAAAATTTGAGAGGTGCACATACTGTATTGTACCACAACTAACATGTCTATTTGTTCAATATTTCAAACAATTTTAAGCTCTCCACACACATATTTCAATACTTTAGGTATGTATGAAGGTAGACTTGATATTTTAAACTCTCTTTAGTTAGGCACAAATGTATGTATATACACAGTACAGGAGATAGATGTGGTGCTAAAGAAATCTTAATTGATTTAAGTTCAATTCTCTATACATTTATGAGCATACACTCTCCCACACTATAACTGTTGTGGTAGAAAGATGAAATGTTATTAGTGCATGTGTTACATATGCATGTTCAGGTATAGTGTGATATGATTGACAAGTCCAAGTAATGCTGTATACATATACAGTATGTACTGTCATAGTACATTTTCCTAAATTTTGCACCATCTTCTAAAATGTTATATCTTTTAGTGGATGTGATAAAATGTAAAACATTTTAAGGCACATAGTTAGTGAGATATGGCTGCTATGTTATACAGTAGGAAAATATTCTGAGACTTACAAAATATTTTATATTTATATAATGGTGAAAATCTCCGTATAAAGCTCCCATATAGCAAATTGTTCTACACATAAATCAAAAGTCTACTACTAAGCAAGTACAAAAAAGTTACACACCTAATTTTCATGTCACAAATTTTTGAAGTTCAGTTTTTTGGGTGCATTTTTGGGTGGTGCAACTATATATACCTTTCTGCCTACAGTACTTGGTAATTATGACAACAAATTATATGCACATGGTCTTAGATTAGAGTTGTCACTAGTGGCGAAAGCTAACTGATAATTACAGTATCAACAGTTTGCCTGTAATAATACAATCAATGAATTAAGTTCCACTGATGCATCAATGTATTGTGTGTACTCACTTGCAAAGAGTTCACAATAGTGAAGATCCATGCTAAAACTATAGAGTCATTATCAATCACAAACAACAGTCCCAGTATCCAAGTTCCTCCAAGTAATGGGACAAGTACTGCGGTAGTCAATAGTAGTATTCTACATAGAATATGATAAGTATTATATTCACCTTTTTACCTATAATACTTTTGAACAGTGCCAAAACTATGCTTTCAAAATTATGATTATCTCAAGAACTGACTGTTTTATTAGAGTGCATAAGCATTTCCTGACTGCTGTACGTATTACTGTAGAGGAAGTGATTGTTTTATTAGACTATCTTGAACTTATTTCTGTAAAGTACTAATAAACAGCTAAGAAACCATTGATTTAGTTATTGTGTTCATTAATAGCTTTAATTCTGATACACGCACACTTTATTTAATTTTCAAAATTCATCCCTATTATGCTGCACCGTATTGTATAATTGACTGGAACCTAATACTGACAGATTCCTATGTGAATGTTTCTAGTACAGTACTAATTACTACTGTATATAGACTACTTTATTATGTATGTGCAAAACATTCAATTGCATGGTGTGTATGTGAAGCATGAATTCCCTATAATGCACTGTTAAATTGTCACCACCAATTTTGAGCACATATACACTAACAAGTGATCATGAAAACCATACATATTGATACTACTAGTCATCTCTATTTAAATTTTGCTGCTGTTTCTCTTTCTGCAACATCTCAGAGTTGGTTCTTGAGCCACCCGAATTTCTGAAGCATTGTGTATTTATCTATTCCAGTGTCCACATAGGCAGCAGTCCACACAATACAAGTATAACTTATGATAACTGTTAACCAACAGAGTCAGGATCTGGCTAATACTCTACTTGTCATAGCTTGCATATCATTTCTAGGATCATGATGATCTGTTCTGATAAAGTTAGAATACTGCTTGACAAACACATTCATGGTAGGTTAGGTATAAAATGTTTGGGAAGAATATGTCCAGTCTTTATATGAGAAAACATATACAGCATTATTTTCCATTGAGAAGAGACTGCATGATGTGCTTTACTACAGTTTTTTTTTACAATTCTGAAGTTTGCAGTACAGAGAACATGTAAAATTCCAAGCTTACTTTGCTGTTTCAAATCTAGCCTTTTGGTTATCATGTCTTCTTCTCAAGTAATATATATTCATAATTGATAATGACAAAAGGATCATGTTGATCTACAAAAAGTTATGATTAAAGAGTGAGATAAAAGTAAGTCTGAAAGCCAGCTGTAGGCCAGCTATGAGACTTGCTAATGCAAAGTGCAGTTATATCCTTGCCAAAAAATGCTACCACCTTTGATTTTGTAACTTGTAAACCCCACATACGTATCTTCTTGATAGCATTTTGCAGTTTAGCCATTTTAGCATGGATATACTGTGCATACAATAATCTTACCAAAAGTATTAAAATTACAGGACCAGTAAACGCCCAAATAGCACCATTCTTGTCTGAAATCCAGCATCTGAAAATCAACATACCATACTGAACATATAATTATTTATATGGCATAATTATTGAATTTTAGCTCGGGGGTTGTTATTCTCATTTCTAGTAGACAACAACATTACCATCAATTGGATTAGGGTGAAATTATGCAAAATAAAGTATCCAAGTACAGTACAATAATGAGTACTTATTTGTTCAATACCATATAACGGGTTAATCTTGAAGGGGAGACTTTCTAAGAGCAGCTAGTTTTGTAGCTTTTATTTTAGAATGCTCAAATGTCATGTGCAGTGCCAACAAAAATAATTTTTGTAATGGACATTTAACCAAGCAGACTGTTATTGAGATGGTAACCAAGTGTAACAATACAAAGGATAAGGGATCATCATGACTACAACGAAATATGGACAACTATGCTAGGGAAAATTTTGTTTTGCATTATGAATGACAAGAAAATTGTTGCACACATCCACGAGTGGAGGGAAATCTTGAGTAGCTTTTTTAGGGTCAAGTTACTTACTATCAGTTGGCTTGAAATAACATGACATGCCATTGAAATTGTAGTTCAACAGTTACACACTTCCAGTGGCAAATTTAGGTGGGTTTTGCGGTTTTGACAGATACCCCCTTTTGAAACTAGCTCAGTGGCAGCCTAACTTGCTTTATTAATGTTGCATTATATAGCAAGCTGTATAGCTGTATTGTGTTGTATTGTATTGTATTGTATTGTATTGTATTGCATTTATAAGCATCATAGCAAAATACTATATACCACTGTGTTCACAGTAGTATACTGTACATACAAATGCATTGAACTAGCATCCATTATAGCTATTAAACCCTCAGCAACACTTTAATTTTACCCCTCACTGCATTAAAAATGATTGAGGTACTCTAATAGAGCAATCAAAGCTATGGCTTAGTTACCACTTTTGCCCTACAGTTAGTTTACTTATCTCATAGCTTAAAGTATTGGATTTATTGTGATTGTTAACTATAATCAGCCTAAAATCCAACCTCAGAGTTCTAAATTCTCTGTTTCTTAACTTTCTTGGACATTGTTTCTATAGCTACTATATATATATATATATTTTCAGAAACCCCCTTTTCAAAATCCTAGATTCACCACTGACTTCAGTCCACACATAGAAGTGAACACTGAGCAAGTTCCAGTCTTAGCTATGTAAAAGTGTAATTGATTCTGCATAAATAACATCTTTTAGAAGAGTTAAATTTTTGTATAGCTACATAATTTGAGTATTAAACTCCTTCAAAAATAACCTGTTATACAGTACATAGTTTCCAAAATATGCATATACTTAATGCTGTAGTATATATGCATTACACAATTCTATTATTATTATTATTATTATTGCACACCACTAGGTATTAATGATGTTCTTTGTGTCCATAGTACATATCTAACATACAAATTTTTATATAATGCACTTACGCTATATTTATTTCTCTGTATGCTTTAATGCCATCCTCATCCATTACAGATTCGGTGCCTTTTATGACATAATCATCATAAGACAATCCAGCTGATATAGCAACTATTGGTATGGGTAGACCTATGTTTAACAAAGCACAGAAATATTTTTGAGATAATAAAGTTTACAGTGTGCCATACAATAGAACCTGGCTAAGTGTAATACAGGAAGCCATACAGAACAATAGTTAATTAACTCTATAAAGTAAGACTTTTTTGATTGTAAATTGTGTAGTTGTGTCTGCTGGTTGTTGTTATAATCACTGATATAATCTCTCACTACAATTACAAGTGCAAACTACCTCACATTGGCATAGTCAGCAGGATAGTTAGTGCTATTCCATTGGAGGGATTCAGAGATATGACGCTACATTGACTCAAGAAGTTTTAACCAGTCAACATCGTGGTACTGTGGCAAGTCTCATTTAACAGTACCCATAAAGGTCGAGTATCTGTCGCGTTTTGTTCAGCCTTTGTTGGCCATTCTTTTTTAGATGCAGCATGGTCAATCATGTGATGAGGGTGGTAGTGCAGGAGTCAATATGAACAGACCGAATATAGCCCATTCACCGATTTTCCCTGATAAATTCAGTGACGAAGAGAACTTCAGTGAGTGGATTCCACATTTTAATAGTATATCTATGGTTAATGGGTGGAGCGATGATGACAAATATAAGTTACTGTAGTTGAATGTTCATAATGACTAAGGTTTGATAAACCTCACAAAAAGGTCTATCTTATTACTACTTTATAGTGTTAAGTCACTATTGTTCTGTATGGCTGCCTGTCTTACAAAAGCCTTCAGGCCAAATTCTTGGCCTTACAGACAGGTGACTGCTTCAGACTGGTGGATTAACTTTTTCACTAAGGTAACTTAAAGTTGGTCTTTCTAAAAAGCTAGGTGACCTTTCTAACCAGGTAGCTGCTAAGATAGCTTCACTGTATACTGGTAAATTTTATTGAAAACAAAGACTGTGCAATTTATTGATTCTCTAGGACGATATCTGCAATGACGAAAATTTTCATAACATGATGTCATAATTGCAAAAATGGGTATCTCAGTGGTGGGGACTTTAGAGACTTTATTTTACAGAAATCAAAATAAACATGCAGCTGTAGTTGTGTACAGTTGGAACCAAGACATAATAAAGGTAAGATGTAGTAAATGTATTTTGGAAATTCAAAACCAGCTCATTGGGCATAAGCAGATGAATTTCTTTAATGTTTACACAAATACACACATTTGTATTAGCAGAACACTACCTCATCCAACACTTCCCTGTACAAACTCCCCTAACTTTGGCAGACATTTTGCGTTGTGACATCAAGAAATATAATTGCAGTGTCAAGAAATGTCACTGCGGATATCGCTGATTGTACAATATTACTACAGCAGTGCATTGACATGTGTGTGTGTGCTTTAGCTGGCAATATCATTGCTAATATAATCCATTAGACTGCATCGGTAGAAAAGTTGATTCAAATCCAATGATACGCAATGCATAAGCACTATGCTGCCAGTTTGGAAGAACATATATGCAAACAGTCACAACAGCTGCATATAATAACCGTGCACTGCTAATCAGGTGGTCAAATTTCACAATGATGTATATGTAATTAGACAATGGCATACAGCATTTCCTTTGATGCGTAGAGGTCTCTTATTTGTGAAGAAACCTGGTATCAGACATCTTACCAGACACCTGTCTCAATAGGATACTTGTTTACCACTACAATGTGGCCCACAGTAAATTTTAAATGTAATTAGCCTGTTGTGGACAATTAGTATTTAGCACATCAGTAAACTCCAAGAGAAATGATGCAAATGCGAGCGATTGTAAGAAAGAAATTACACTCAAGTACACCATTATCTGTGTCTAGCTTAGTGGGGATTAGCCCATCATGGTAGCTGGTTAATCAAAAACGCCATTAATTCAGTTCATGGTCTAAAATGTGCTCTGTAGACCTAGGCAGCCATACTGGCACTGGCTATTCACATTCGCTGCCATTCACACAAATCTATAATGCCTCATACACTTTTAATCAACTTTATTTGGTGTTCCATGGCATGCACGACCTCATATCTTTTGTTTGCTGAAATTTCTTCAGTGTTGTGACAATGGGAACTCTCTACACTAATTCACTGCTTCTACGCATTGTCTAAAACACTTAGACACTCGTAATAGGTGTCTTTGAGGATTTAAAAACCTGAGGTGACATCAATAATTAATAAATGTAATCAATAATTGTGTAACTATTACTTAAAAACTATTAAATTAACAAAGAAATGAAGTAGGGTTCCAGAGACAAAGAGTAGTGAAATAAGAAACATGAACCATGGCAGCTATTAGTTATGTACATAATTATATGTAAGAAATTCATACTTTGGGTAGTGCAATATGCTGAAGTATGGATTTCCATAGATACCATCATTCATACTCTTGTTTCACTACTTTTTATCAATGGAAACCTACATATTTTATTTTTAGGAAATGGCAATTTTTAATCACACTAGTTTGTTAACTTTTTGTTATAGCATAACTTACTCTATGATATACACGTGTGGCTGTGACTGCTTTATTAGAGTATCTGCTAACCTCAAGTGACCTATGCAATAGACTACCAAATCTTGTTTTCTACACCAAAACTGTAGCTGATTGCAGCTACATCATTAAGAGGTGTGGTTACCATGCCCTGTCATTTAAAGAGACATGGTAGAATGTCCTCATCACGTTAGAACATGATCACAATGCAATTGAATAATGAGTACAGCCACAGGTATCTGCATTACCTCTTACAGTAGCATAAGCACTTCAAATAATTTTGTGGCATCTAAACACAACCTCTAAGGTAATGGTCAACATGGTAAATTAACGTCTTGGTATGGTGTGCTTGCATGAAAAAGAAGACGATAATGTATAGTAATTGAAGATTTCAGGAAAGTAAGGCATAAAAAGTAGACATCAGTTGGCACAGGTGAATTTGTTATTGTGGTGAGAATTGGTGGTCTTGTGTTGCTTTGTTAGATCTCTAGCCTTGTAACTGTAGTCAAGCAGGCAGGCTTTTGGACCAAACATCAGGCTTTGTCAGTTCTTGTTTTGAGCACAGAGATTTTGAGTGGTCAGGATATGTCATGATCATAGTCATGCACACTGATCTGATGTGATATTTCAATCATCTGCTTTTATGTGATACTCAACTGCACATGCTAAGCACCTACAGGATGCCAAGCTAGTGTATGCTCCTTCAAGGAAATTTTTGAAAATTGAATCTCTGAATTGGCATCTGGAGGCTATTTTACATGTAAAGTCTCTTTCTCTTTCTTATTACCATTAAGGAATATCTTTGTAATTTTGTGCTACAGTACCAATTAATTCAATTTCATACGTAGCTAGTATCTAATTTTATCCATGATTTTGAAAGTGAAAGTTCAGTTCTTTGAGATACAGAGGCAAGTTTGATTTTAATTGCTAATGTACGAATGGCATACATGATCAATGCCATGCAGATGACTCACTAGAACTTTAAAAGTAATCTGAAGACAATTGACATAGATGTAGTGGCTTAGAGCAATCAGTGTAACTAGAACAGTGGCTTAATTCTACACTGAATGCTCTATTAGAATATCATGATGACTGTTCTGTTAGACTATATTGCGATGACTGCTCTATTAAAGTATCTTGATCTTTCTATAAGTAGCTGAAAAGTGGTCCAGTCAAGCTGGAATGGCCAGACCGTGGGCTCTGGCCCTGGTTTTTAAAACTAGATTTGATGCTATATGCACTAAAACTATTCCATTTAAGATGATTTTCGTCACATATCATTTCAGAATCTGTGTTGGTTATTAACGGTAGTATTTTGGTAGGTGACATCCGTTTTAGCGGAGAGTCCTACTAAACAGTATTACTGTACTGTTTCAAACTTCCTACTTCTAACTATATTGTATATAATCCTAGCATATAGTTTTCATTCTATACTTCTCAATGATTTATTGGTACAACATATCACGAAAATTCACTCACCCCAACCCAGAAGTAGAAAGAAACGTATATCTTGAAAAATTCCTTTGTAGAATATTGTAACAAACAGCACAAACACCATGATTGCTTCACACAGAGTCCAACAAAACATAGAGAGGAAAAAGTAGTGTAGAAATATTGCAACCACATTGCACCCCCACTGTAAAAATAACATACAGGATGGAGCACTTCTACATAAGTTAGAAAAGCTATATAAATGTCTGGTTTGTATACCACACAAATAACAATCATATTACGTAAAGAATCTCAAATTATTCTTATGTTGTTATTTCAGCACTCTGGTTAAGCATATACAATGTAAGATTAACACCAATCCATACACAAAGTATATTATTCAGTCAATCATGCAGCTAGTATAGCATTTTGTTTTTGTAGATGCCAAGTACGTGCTTATCAGCTTACAGTACTTATAGCTACAGTCAATCAGCACCTGTCATGTACATATAAACTCACTCCCTCAGCTGTTTCTATTCCACTGACAAATGTTATCAATCCAAGTAATAGAGCAATTGAGAGATTTAAATGAACTTTGTGATGCTTTGCTTTGAAAACAGATTTCCTAATGACAACAAATTAATTTAAATGCAATATGTACAAAAATCTACAAGTATTGTACTTGGTAGAGGTACACATTGTAACTGCTTCAGCAAACCCATGTAGTTTGTACAATTTTCAAATTTCTTTATATAGTCTCAGTACTATCTACAGTATCCAAGAAATGGGTTACCATACTATACAGTGACTTATGGTGAGTAGTTTTGGAATTACTGTACTGTATAGTGCTAGAGAGTAGAAGAGCTAACAAATCAACAATAATGCACAGTGATTATATTGAGAATGAACCACAGATGCTTTCATTTACATTGGTGTCTACATGTGTATGGTTGGAATTTGGCTTGAAATGTTCACCATGAAACAAATAATACATACATAGTCATAGCCCTATCGTACAGTATGGTAGTACTGGATCATGGAGATTAGGATTTCTGGCCAAAACTACACAGCTTTACAACACCATCCTGACACCTTGGTAGTATTGGTTAGAAGTATAAAAGTGTCATCAGTACAACCCTAAAGGCTTCCATAAATTGTTGCAAAATTTAAAAAAAAAACTTATTCAATGGAATTTTCTACTGACTAATTTCCTGCCTGCCTGCTGCTTGATGTCTTCAAGCAAGCATATCTCAATAATGGCTAAGGATATGGGCTTGATTTTTTCACTGTTTAATGTTGCTTTGTCTAGAGACGTGCCATTTGGCATACCGCAGTACATACAATGCATGCACCATGTACTTACCTTTGTCCTCCTTTACGTCCCATTTCTTTTTGCCGACAGCCCAAGGTGTCGATTCGTGGTAGCACTATGCATGGCTTCCCTACAGTATGTTTGTAAACATTTGTCCGTATTTTCTGTGGTAACTGGATTGATAGCAGAGGCGATTCTAACACTTTTCTTCATTTGTAATGCTATGTAACGGGCCGACAATAGCTGAAAGCGAAATGTAATGGCTGCTGCACTTTCGAGGCAGCAATTGATAGTTGAGGGTGCACGAATTGTCATATTTTTGTGGTGATTGGACTACTATTTTTCGTCTATAGCACTGTGTAGTGGACACATGATAAGTTATGACTCGTCAAACTTGGAAATTTGGAAATCTGGAAATACTGTAAGACGCCTTTTCACAGATCCGTCACATATACTGCATCGTAAACAAACACGTGTGGCTGGCACCTATGTAAGTCTGGTGGAACGTAACAAAGATATTCGAACTCTCTACAAGTAGGTGAATAAAATGGTGCATCAGTTTAATTGGTTTGAAGCTCAATATCTCAGTATGTATTCATCTACAGTACTCTGAGTAATAATTATATTTTGTCTTGGCATAGTATGATATTTGGTATATAAATATTGCTAATCATTGACTGTTAAACAGACATTTCTTTCGTGATACACATCAGAATTTGTGTGTGCATTGTGTAATGTATATAAACAGAATTATGCAGAAAATGATGTATATACGGATGAGTAGTTTACTTATATGCCTTATATGTATACAGATATAAATGGTTTTTGGCTAAATTTTTGGTACATGAATGCAAACAATGTACAAGCTGTGGAATACATTATATTAACTAAGGTATGCATCATGTTTAACCTTAGTAATAGAATTGCTCCAATGGTCAGCAGCAGACACACAATGGAGACACTACATCCAACATAGCTGACTATGTGAAGTTCAGGATAGTTCTATAGAATTAAAGTAGTTGTGAACTAGTGGTGTGTGATATAGGATATTTTCTTATCACGATTATTGCACACAACGTATCACAATACAATATCACGATATGCAACTCATCACTCAGCTAGTATATTTACACTGATGACACATGTAGAAGTGATGTACTAGAAGTACAATACAACATAGTACATGACTAGCATACAACATTGCAAGCTCTTTTATCAAAAAAAAAGTACAGTGTACAATGCCATCTTGGATACATTTTTCTCTAATTATAGCTAAAATCTATACTTTGGCTTATATCACAATATAAAGATTCTATATCATATCATGATATAAAAAAAATTATCACGATATTTTGATATATATCACATATCTCACATCACTATTGTGAACATGTACTGTATATTCATTTAGCATGAATAGGTATGTACAAATAAATTACAGTTTGACAGTAGATAAAGTGTTAATTCAGTGTACCCACCTCATCAGCATCAACTGAGCTCACTAGTACAGAAAAACTTGTTAAGTGTGTAGCCCTACATATCACTGGAGGTCTGTGATCATTATCTTGTATTATACCACTACTGGACCATCTCCCTGTACTTTGATTGCTGAAAAGTGTTGAACAAACGTCAATAAAACAGATAAATGAAAATCTTACAGCACATGTGACTACACTACCGTAATAATTTTTTTCCGTTGTAAAATAATTTTCGTATGCAAACACTTGTACGAGAATTTCTTGCACGAAAATTTTTATACAAGATCGAATTACTCTAACAGAGCAGTCATTCACATAAATCGTACGAAAATATTTTTACAACAAAAATTTTTATCATGAAAATTTTTTTCATGAAAATAAAGCAAATTATGGTATTGTTAAGTGACAATAATGACATGGCTAAGACTATGATGGAACCATTTTTAGGTGTACCAAATTACTACCAATATGGAATTTTGTCATTTACTGATTTCCAATATTGATGTCGCCTAGAGAAGACAATAACCTTCACTTTAGACTCTATTTAGGCTGTTTTGGGTGGGTAATAAATCTCATATACTCCACCTTGTTTTCTAACACACTCCACGCCTTTAAGCACAATATGACATATGCTCAAAATCGGGTTTGTCCAATCGCTATGCATTATTCACGTGCAGTGATTTAATGAGCGCGATTATTTAGTCACGTGAGGACGCATAGTTGCCATGGCGCTAGTATTATCGTAAGAAAACCAGCCGCTTTTTCCGAGCCTACAGTAGAAACAGCCGTGGATGAGGTAAGTAATCTGAGTGTAATGTGAAATAGAGTCTAAAGCAGTTATACGGGCACAATGTGGAGTCTATGAAATTCATAAACCCTCAGGCCCTTAGTAGCGCCCTCGCTTCGCTTGTGCGCTACAGCCCGGGCCTTAAGGTTTATAAATTTCATAGACTCCACATTGTGCCCGTATAACTATTATATATAGTTGATCCAATATTTACATAACATAGTTAATAGTATGTTGAAGGGTGATACTTGGAAAAGAATGGTATAAAGATAAATTTGGTATCATTAGATGCAGAATGTTCTGGAGAACAACATATCCAAAATCCTCTAAAATCCCCTTGGGGAAAAAAAAGTTATGGACGTTTGAAGTTTTATGCTAATAGTGCAACAAGACATTAACATCCAAAATTTTAAATTTCATGTTTCTGATTATAACTTGAGATATATACCACATATCTTAATTCTGTTTTTTGTACATGGTTATGCTCATGTATCTGTACGTATTTGTAGACAGGTTACCATGACAACAACCACAGTTATCTCATGATTTGTATATTAATTTATAGTTTTTTTCATATCTAGTTTTATGTATAATTGCTATAGTTTTGAGCTTGGTAATAATTTTGTGGTACGTCAATGAAAACTCTCATTAAGCCCAACAGGTCATAGTCAGTAGCCCATTTTAACAAGAATGTTTTAAAAGTAAGCGACGGTCATTTTTGTGATTTGCATAAGGTTTCATAAAAATACTTCTACTTCAAAAATATTTTGCATATGTTTTCTGGAAGAAAATAGACATTTCTAAAATCTGTAGAAGTGGTTTTTGTAAATTTCTTTTTAGTATTTTGTATAATGACATTGTGAACTCACGTTACAGGTTCAAACCACAATTTATGTATAAAAGTGTGCTCTGACACTGTAAATGTATATCCACAGTAAAGCTGCAAATTACACAATACTATTGGGCAGTGCACCACATTAAAGCATAATGAACAAAGTAGTGCATATGAATATTTTAGGTTTAAGGAAGAAAACCCATCCCTCCTGGAGGAAGACTGAGTAGACCCCGACTAGACATTGGGTGACCTGCAGTTCGAATCCTAGGGTTGGAGGGATTTTTTCCTTACTTTGGCCCCTTTTCTGTTACACCTTATCAGTTATAAGTCTAAGTACTTGAAATTAGGTTAGGTAATCCTAAGGCTGCAGTACATGTTGCTGTCAGACCTTCAGTGCCGGTCACTGTAAAGTGTTAATAATAATGTGTAGACGCAGAGGCAAATATTTTGCCATTAGGGTACAATGGACAAGGAATGATTCACTCTTAGATACAATGATCAAGACTATACAAGTACAATGCCTAGTGTGAATAAAGAGCAGTACTTATAAATCCACCAGGTAAAAAGGCCAGGTCTAGGAAACCAAATATCTGTTATTTCCATATCCTTTGCCACTAGAACTGTGCTCTAGTTTACTGTGGCATTTTTGGTGGATATTTTGCAGTCAAATAGACAAACTATTCTGTAAGGTTTTAGTGAACTTCTATTTCTCATCAGCATCCCACTTGTATTTTCTTTGCCACAAATATTTTCCCATTATTAAAGATGTAGCCAACCATTATTTGTCTGAATATCAAAAAGATTGAGCATGTGAAGTTAAGTTTTTAAGATTACTGCACTTATATACCAGCTACCTTGTTTACTGTAGTATTGAAATCCTTAAGGATTGTGTAGTGAACCTTCTAAAATTAATTTTATGTTAGTAAAATTCTGTAATTACAAAGGACAACTATACATAGTTACATCTGAAGTAGATCATAGTACTGTGGTGTTGTGCTGCTTTCAGATCAGTTATTGTATGTATATAGCTAACTAACAGTGATACAGAGAGTTGGGGTATGATAATAAGCCTATAGCTATATTATAGCACTATTGACCCACGTGTCCATTTTCTGATGAAAAACAGAAACTCACCAAATAATGCATGACCTAATAACGCTAGTCCAATATTTTAAAATATTTTTCTCTCAATAATAAATTTAATATGATAAAGCATGTTTATATTGATCTTTGTTGAAAATCAACTATGATAAATGAAACTTCACCTTGTGTATGTTAACTTGTGATCAGCCTCACAAAGAAGCAAATAAAGTGTATAAGCCCTAAGGTAGCCATATATAGGCTGGCTGCTGGGGTCCCACTAAATATTATGGTGGAAAACATGAAAGTATTGATGTTGAGGTTAAGGTATTTAAATTGCAGGTTCACTTGAAGGTTACATACTGGAATGAGCTCATAAATGCTTACTAAGTTGTGCCATGCTTTAACGCATTTGTAATAATAGACATGTACACAGTTCAATCTAAATGCAAACTGTCATACTTATGGTGTACATGTGGCAGTTTCACTAGTTTACATAGAATTTTATGTACATAAGGTTAAGGTTAGAGTGTTTTAAAAGCTACCTTTTATAAATTCAATAACTAATTCATACTCCTATATAGTAATTTTTCATTAAAAATCAAACGACTGTACAAAAAATTCTGAATTCAGAGGATTTTGGATATGTCATTAATGACACCAAATTTATCATGATATCATTTTGCTGGGTATCACCCTTCAACAGCCAGACCAATACATGTTTATCTTCTTCCAGAAAATATGTAATTTTTTTTGAGTATGTAAAACTAGAAATAGTTTATGAAACTTTAAGTAAATCACAAAAATGTTAATTTTAAAACATTTTTAAAAAATGGGCTACTGACTGAATTGTTGAGCTTAATGAGAGCTTTCATCTATACCACAAAATTATTACCAAACTCAAAAGTAGCTTTTATACATAAAACTAGATATGGATAACACCTAAAAACCATAAATTAATGTATATATATATATATATACAAATCACAAGATAATTGTGGTTGTTGTCATGGTAACCTGTGTACAAATAAGTACAGATGCATGAGCATAACCATGTACAAAAAACAGAATTAAGATATGTGGTATATATCTCAAGTTATAATCAGAAACATGTATGAAATTAAAGTTTTTGGAGGTTAATGCCTTGTTGCACTATATTAGCATAAAATTTCAAACGTCCATAGCTTTTTTTTCCCCAAAGGGGATTTTAGAGAATTTTGGATATGTTGTTCTCCAGACAATTCTGCATCTAATGATACCAAGTTTATCTTTATACCATTTTTTTCCTGGTATGGTCATTTTTTAACCTTCAACAACTGCACTATAACAAATTATAGAGCATGCATTACAACAACATGTTAGGCCTGCACCTAATATGCTAGCATAACTTAGAGAATAGGTCACCAATTTTGTGAAAATAATTCCAGAATAACAGGATGGTTACAGGAATAATTTTAGGATTATCGGACATCCATGGAAATAATCGGTGGAAATAAGGGGCGTGCCTCGCTTGATTAGCTAGAAGGAAGAACTAAGCTACTAAGAACGATAGATAGCTGGCATTATTATATGAGTACTGGGTGAAAGAGGCTGAAAAGCCTCTAAAAGATTGATATACTCTAACAAATGCTCAAATACTCTAATAGAGCAGTCAGATCGTTTCATGTTAACAATCTGTAGACAGCATCAGGGATTTAACTGCATGATTATCTGAATCTGGTACATCTTATACCAGTGTATATATCTTCTTTGAATCTTTCAACAAACATGTTGATATCATTATCTACTAAACTTAGGATGTACAGTTATAGCTACAGCTTTAATACATGTAGCTATATTATTATTATTATTATTCAAGTGTGTTGTAATAGCCATAGCCATTATGTGTAAGGTGGAATGCTTCATTTATGGCTAGCTATTAATTTTAATTAATTATGGCAAAACTACAGCATTTTGAGAACTAAGCGACTATAGCTATACAGAAACTAAATGATAATTATTATGGAATAATAGACTAGATACCAGAATAAAAAAAAGTATAATAGGAGAAATTTTGGGAAATTCTGGAAATAATAATAGGTAAAATTTTGAGCATATTAGGCTCAGGCCTATAACATGTGCAATCCATACTTTATGCTTGTGGTGGTAGTGGTGTGTGCACTCCAGGCAATTAGGCACAAAAGTATTTAATCCATGCTCCCATGAAGAAGACTTTTCCTAGCATTTTTAAAAGTATTGTAACTGTTTCATTTTTTAAACAAAGATTTCATGTGGAATCTCACAGTGTGACATTTGTTGTACAGCAAAGTAGCAATATTGGTTCATAAAACCGTATGATTACCAATTATGGGTAATACTGGTGGACGATATTTTAGCTGATCCGATAATCAGTGTACACCTCTACATCCATTTTCATTTTAACAGATAATTACAATTTAACTAATTATATTGATTATATGTTACATTCATTATTATTTAGTGGGTATTTGTTATATGGATACGTACTTCAAAGACATTGTCAATGAATCGTGTAATCACAGAACTTACTTTTGACTTCTAGAAGTAAAGTCCCAAAACACACATAGTGTGGTACCCACTTCAGGTGTGCCTCCTAACTGTGTAATGTTAATGACTTTCTTCAAGGTACATAACATTACTATGCAATTACTTACACTGTTGAACTTTACTATCACACTAGCATCTCCTGTAAGGTTAATTGAGCCTTGAGAAAACTGTGTTGAAATAACTACACCAGAAGAAGGTCTGTATCGCTCGCTAGAACAAAAGGGTGAAGTTATCATAATTTATAACTAACAGTGTTACACAACTGTAGCATTAGCTATATACTGTAGTCTAATATGGCCAAAACAAGTCCAAAATAAGATGCAGTGGTTATGTTCAGGGACAACAGGTATCTGTGGGAAACAAGAATTATGCTGGCATTGGTGATTATAAAGCTTTAACAGTTGGAAATCTCCAGATTGCACAATTCAATTAAAAATCAAGATACTCTAATAAAACAGTTTACAAAATATTATTATTCTAATAAAACAGTCGCATAAAAATGAAATACTCTAATATAGCAACCAGACAAAGAAATAGAGAATTTAAAATATCAAGTCTAATACAACAATAAACTATACCACTGTTGGCCATAGAAAGTAGCATAATTTTGGGAATAATGGTCATTACTTAAAATCATAATAGGTAATTTTTGAAGCACTGCTCAAAAGGCATATGCATAATGCTCAATTGTTAGAGCATAACAACCTCATGTCTAGTATCAAAAATAATCGCATGTGTAGAGATGTGGCAATTTTTTGTATTAAGACTTTACAGCACAAGTGTTCAGCAGACTTTACAGACCTTCAGCACTTGTGCTGTAAAGCCTTAATAAATAAATAATAGTGCCAAAGTTCTGTAGGACACCTGGTCCTACAACATGTTTAAAGATGTTACATTAATAAGTATGTTTGAGAAGGTGCAGAAAGGAGAATAATTCTATGACTGGACCAAACCTGCAGCCATTTGATTTATGCTCAAATGCTTACAGGAGACTGCCAGGCAGTCAGAATGTTTTCTCCTTGTCAATTTCATGTATTTGTATCCATACGAACTCTAAGAGTGACTTATTATCTCAAAGTACCACATGTGGAACCAAATGGACAACAGTTTATTTACAACATTATGCTAGCATAATTGATACATGTGGAAATTAGGCATTATGCTGGTATTTTAGAAATAAATTCTTTAATGGAGTCAGAATTCAAATAGAACAGTCATGTAATGCTCAATTTTTAAGCATAATGACTTCATACCTAGTGTACTGACAAAGAGTCGAAAAACGTTGGATTGATATGTAGACTGATGAAGAGATACATACGAGTATCAATGCAGACAGAGCTGAGATCAAAGAGTTCGGCTTACCGTATAGAGTGTATGGGGACTTGCTGCATTGAATACAGTAGTCTAGTTTTATGTACATAAATTCATCTTTATCATAAAACATTTATAAGCTATTTACCAATAGTACTAAAAACCATAGTAATTACATTGTGCAAAGAGAAGTACTGAACAGACATACAGCATGCATATAACAGTTATACTTTACCTTAAAAAAGGGTCATTGATGTAAAACTGTAAGTTGTTTGCAACAAAATTTACAACTGGAACTACAACTCCTAAATTTACAAGATTCACATTTTTACGTTTACTCCAGTTATGTACCTTCCACTTCTCTTTGATGTCTTATAGCACTAGCTGGTATGGCGATTTGTGTACCACTAAAATTGGATGCCAATGTGTCATTTGGAAAAGTAATTGAATTACTGATCAGTGTTGGCAACAGCTGAACTTCAATAACTATAACAATTCAATACATATATAGTTGTAAAGAGAATATACCCACATGTGGCAGGCCGGCTTCTTGGGCCGCACCATACACTATCGTGTGTCTTGAAATAGCAAAAATGTGAATTTAAATTTATAAGCATGCAGCATGTGTATGTAATATGCTAATTTGTGGCTGAATTTTGGAAAACCACATGTTGGGCATAATGTAGATTCACAGAAAAATGAATATTAATATTTTAAAGCACTGTGACTCACCAGCCCTGGCAGCTACACTTATGAATTTTTCACCAAGATGAAACAATTCATTACCTTTTAAGAGCATCTTGTGGCCAAGGAAATCCTTATAGATTTTCCTATCATTATAGGTAAGTATTTTCACCAGTGTTATTGTATCAAAAGTCCTCAGAAAGGGGTGAAAGGTAGCAGGATAGCCAAGAGATAGACTACAAAAATGGGTGAGGATGGAAATTGAAGGAACCAGACCACAAAACAGCCTGTCAGAGGTAGGAAATAGACTGAAGTCTCACAAAACAAATGTATATTACACATTCAGTTCCCTGCTTAATGTTTGAACCCTCTACAGCATGTACCAGGTGTTTACAGATGTGTACAGACTTTTGGCATGGTTACACAGGCAACAGGCATCTCAGTTTTGGGTATTGCACCCATATGGTTGATTTTGCTGAATCCAATCACATTTATTTAAATACAATTGAAGTTTTGCAGAAATAGTACAAGCCATCTATGCAGCTACTTTGTTGTATAACAAAAGCCTATAAATTCCAATTCATGTTCATGGAAGTTTACCATAGCTTAAATACTAGGTTTTCTAAGACATTTGCCTACTTTCCAGAACTGAAAGTGCATAATTATGCTTCCAATATTGGTCTGCACTTACTAATATTATCATGATGGGTGGATATGTTCTTATTGGTGATGTTACCAACTGCCACAGCAAACATCTCTATGGATTTCAACAAATCTTCACCAACTGATAAAATCCCTGCCTATACAATGATATCGCAATGTACAAATCATCACAAAGATTATGAATGTAAATTGGTTAAAATAAATGTTCAGTAAAATAATGATAATGCAACACTTTCACACCTCACTTCAAAAGGGAAAAGAAGGTGTATAAATGCCATAAAGCACTGCTATCACTGCTCAGGAATGTATTTAATGACTAAATTCACATTTAGTATGTGCTATAAGGTTTTCAGAAGATTACAAAATCACATTCTGTAATTCATCATATACACGTTATAGCATAGAGGATTACGTAGTTCATAAATTCTGCATGAGGAACAGTAACCATTTTGGACGTACTGAACTGGCTGAGAGTATTTTGTTGTTGAAAACAATCGCTGTAGAACTGGCTGAGAGATTTTCATTGTTGAAGACAAAAAGAATTACCGTGGGACTACTGTGATGCAGTAAGGTTTTGTCTCGGTTTTGTTGGTTTAGCCAAAATATATACTGAGTCTATGACATTGCACACTATGTTTAAGAGCTATTTTAAATGATACTCAGTCTGAATACAGAAAGTCAGAGCCCTCTCTCAAGCTAGTCTGGCACTTGTCTCCACCCTCCTATGAATTTTCAGACAGGGTGCTGACATGTGTGTGCTGGGGATCTTGGCTATGGCTGCTTTGATTAACTGTATACAGTTACTACAATGATGTGTGTTTTTACCACAAGGCTCACTGTCACACCTAGTGAATATGCACTAGCTTTTACAAAGAAGCCAAGGAGAGATATGTGGAAAAGTCAGTTACAGAAATTTGGGTGCACCGTGGATCCTTACTTGGACTCTTACACAAATCAAGTATCTTTGCTATACCAACTGTGAGTACTCTCATATCTATGATTTCATTGAAAATCATATGGTCAATGGAAGTGATCCTCAAAGGACATTTAAAGGCCTGGATGGCTACCATATGGTTTTTTGTGAATGGATGGATGGGAAGTTTTTATGAGAAAAAGTTGTCACAAGCTAGCTAAATGTGAAGTGAAACCATCTCAGTAGAGAGGCATTATATACATATCTTGCATGGATGGCCATCAAATCATGTGGAGCAGTGCAGTGTGGCCATTGTACATGCATAGCTGGTTTAAGTATGGTGTGCAATCATGTTGGTGAGGTAGCATTATATAAGGTGATACATGAAGCATCTGTGCTATCAGAAATTCCTTGTACATCACTGCCAAATAAATGGTTACCAGCAACAGTCAACAAAACTGTCTCTCCATCATAAATTAGTGACACTGATTTTCGGGTATGCATGTTTAACAAATTTGAATCAGCTATTGCAGATCCTAAAAGAATTAAGCTGTCAGCAAAAACTCAACTCACTAGTTTGACAGAGCCATCTGAAGACATTCAAGAAGAATTCCTGTGTCAGTTGGGAATAAGTGAAGCAGAGAAGTGATTGGAATGCTGTGAAAATGATGATTGCCATAGTGGACAATGATTCCATTTTAGATGCATAAAAATCAGAAGAGCTTCACATGGAAAATGGTTCTGTAAAGAATGTGTGCTAATAGTTTACTACAATTGTACATTTGCTTATATATGTATCATTTGATGTGTAATAACAATTTCAAATGACAAGGGACGAACACTTGTTTGCACTGCACTTCTTTTACTGATAACTTTAAACATAGTTCTCTGCAAGGTCTGTTGAAGTTCTTTTCTGGATATTTCTGCAGTACGCTGCACAACCAGATTGTTAAAAAGTCATTAAAGTTTTCAGGACTGTTCCAGACTCACGCAAGTTCAATAGGAATGTACAGGTTCACTCATTTCAATACTACCAGTTGTTAAATTGACATCACTATGCCTAGATTAGCATCACTTTCTTCTTTGATTTTCAAGTTTTCTTTTCCTCATTGCAGCTGACCACTAGCTCTTTGCTCATGTTTCTTCACTCTTTGTTCTAGCCTGTGCTGCCCTTTCTTCTTCCATTGTAAATGAAAACAACACTGTGTGTAGCCTACATGAGTTGGATCCGTATACGGTTTACCTCTGACAAAGTATGCTCCACACAATCTGCTATATTCTGTAGACTCAGTTCCAACCTTCCAATCAAAGGCACAAACACTGCTTCCCAAGCTTCCTTCTTGCTCCTATCCTCTGGAATAAGTGATGACTGTACTCACAGAATCCTTGTGTATTTCTACACTTGTATGCAACACGCTTAAACGGCATTTTAAAGCCAGTCAGTTAAATTCTCTCAGCCAGTTTAATACATCCAAAATGGCTACTGTTTTTCATGCACAATTTTTTTTATGAACTACGTAATCCTCTATGTTATATATGTGTATTCTATAAAATGTGTGATTTTGTAATCTTCTGAAAATCTCTATATTTGACATTGCACAAGGTGTCTATTATCAATAAACACAGCAATATAAACTAACTTGTGACTTTCTTCTTTCACTAAAGCAACAAATTACCTTTATTGTCAAGTTCATGGCTTTGCTTTAGAAACTTAAAATCCACAATCGATTCTATAAGTATCACTACACTATAGCAGAATACAATGAAACTTCAGTTATCCAAACCCCTTGGGACCAGGGGTGGTCATAAGTCTGAAAAGTCCATATCTCTGAAATCATGTATAAATAACCTTGAAAAAGCATAAAGAATATATTTTTAAACATCAGTATCATTAACCATTAACTATCCCAATAGAACAGTCACTACTCTAATAGAGCAGTCATTTCCGTAGTTCAGAATCCAGATAAGTGGGATCCAGTGATAACAATATACTACCTTGCATCAATTCTTGTTAATGCATTTCCAGACATTCCCAAAAATCATAAGAGTTTTTGACAAAACTTTGCTCTCTCCTCTGCTAGGATCAATTGTGAGATTTAGTTTTGTGAATAATATAAAGATACACTATGAACTTGGTATAGTATTGGTAGTTCATTATTTTATTGAATGAAGAAAGTCACACATTAATTTGTGTTACTGAGGACACGTTAAGCTGGATCCTCAAAAACAAATTTAATAACTCATAGATGCAATTACACACTATCTTGAAATTTGGCTCATTTGTATATAGTACTGCCTGACCTGCTATAAATAATTATTTACAGATACAGTATGTACAGTTGATCACAAATTTACCATACATTTCCTATGGTGAAGCCACAAAAGTGAAATATCCATTACAACCCTGACATTAACATATCAGAAGAATTAATATTTTACAAACTACTTTCCTTGAACGGAAACAAGGCCCCTGGCCCTGATACTTTGCATCCTCATTTTCTGAAATCATGTGCTGCCTCCTTAGCTAAGCCTTTATTTTTATTAACAAAGCAATCATTGAACTCTGGCACACTTCCAGATCTTTGGAAGAAGGCTCATGTTACACCTATTCTTTAAAAAGGCAGTAGATTGCAACCATCTAATTACAGACCAATAAGTCTTACGTCACAAGTAGTTAAGGGTACTCTGTACAGTTCCGCGTATGGCTTCTGAGGTTAGCACAGCTGGGGTTTACTAATGGATTCCCATGGTCACCAGTAATTATTTAATTAGTCTGTGGCTTGTTAACGCTTGGCACGCCCAACGAGAAAAAGTCTTTTATGATGAAATAACCTGCCACAAACGAAGAAAGAAGAGCGATATACATGAAGGAAGCGAAGTAAGTGTTGTATCTTCTTCATCATGGTCTAATGAATATAACGATCCATAATTAACTGATTATCTTCTGGTTACGTAATTAAGAAACAATAACTGTGGCCATAGAACAGCTGTGGGTGCCTCAGTTTCTACACCTTGATACTAAAATTAGAACTAGTTCATCATTTTAGACCTGATAGGCATGAAAATTTCAGATGGGAAACCATGATATTTATGCATTAAAAGAGCATTTGTCGTTTTTTGATAGCTCCTTCTGGCGAGGAATGGCGTGGAGGTAAAGAAGACTGATTAGTGCCAGCACAAAAGCGGAAGAAGAGTATCTGATGACTGAGAAGCCAGAGAACAAAAATAGAAACGCATGTTTGTTTGTACAGTTTTCAATAATGTATTTTTAAAGAATCAAGTCTCTAGGGCATAAACTGTGGGTCTAGTTCTAGTTTGAAGCGAAAATTTATAACTCGCCTTCTACAGTGAGTTAAGACATGGGATTTGGACCAAACTGTGCAGTAGTGATAGCTTATCGCAAATAAAAAGAGTTTAGCAGAATAGTTTAATCCGTTCGTAAGTTATAGCAGAAAACATAATTTATGGGAAACCATACGTGCAACTGTACAGAGCACCCTTAAGCTTATTGAATCAGTAATAAGGGAACAACTGTGGGACTTTCTTGACCTACACAGAGTACTCAACCCAAACCAGCACGGCTTTGTGAAACATAAATCATGCTTTACCAACTTACTAGAATGTTACAGCAAATGGTCTGCTGCTGTTGATTCTGGGTTTGGTGTTGACGTTATCTATTTAGACTACGCCCCAAAGCCTTTGATTCCGTCCCACATTTACAACTTATAAGTAAACTACAATCTTATGGTATCAATGGCAACCTTCTCACATGGATAAAGAACTTTTTGATTGGTAGACAACAACGTGTGGTTCTTAATGGTAGCAATTCTAGATGGGTGAATGTTACAAGTGGAGTACCACATGGGTCAGTGCTCGGCCCACTTTTATTTATCCTGTATGTTAATGACATAACTGATGGACTCCAAAGTACACCAGAGATATTTGCTGATGACTCTAAACTTTACAGAATTATCCAAACACCTCAAGATGTCAAAATTTTACAGGAAGACCTTAATTTTATCTCGAACTGGTCAAGACTTTGGTTACTGAAGTTTAATACTTTAAAGTGCACTGTGATACACTTAGGTAGAGGAAACCACTACACCTACACCCTGTACGATCAGGCCCTCAGGAGCTCATAAGCAGCTAGAATCAACAACAGAACAAAGAGATTTAGGTGTATGGATCACACCAGACATGGGCTCAAGTCTTCATTGTCACAAAATTGCAAATAATGCTAACCAAGTATTGGGAAGACTGAAGTGTAGTTTCAAGAATAAATCAGCACCAACATTTACACTGCAAAACTTTAGTTCAACTGCATCTAGGGTATTGTGTCCCAATCTGGCCCTCATTTAGCAAAGGACATTGACGTACTAGAAAAGGTTCAAAGAAGGGCTACTAAGCTGATACCATCTATCTCTACACTATCTTATGAAGCTAGACTTCAATAACTAGATTTGCACTCACTTTTTTGTAGACGACAAAGAGGAGACCTAATTGAAGTGTTTAAGATACTAAACTCATACTATCAAATTGACCCCAAAGATATCTTTACATTACAAGACAGTGTTACCAGGGCTATCAAATGAAACTTTTTAAACAAAGAAATAGCAGAAGCATTGGTCAACACTTTTTCAACTTTAGAATAATCCAACAATGGAATGACTTACCTGACGAAGTAGTTCTGGCAAAAACAATATCTTCTTTTAAACACTCACTAGACCAATATTGGAGAGAAACTGGACATGGACATTGTCAAAGGCCTTTGGCCTATTAATCAATTTTGTATTTCAATTGTCCATTAAATAATAATAATAATAATAATAATAATAATAACCCTTTCCCGAACTTGAAATGGAGCCAAACCACATGTGTCTATTGATGGCACCACTAATTTGTTTGGCTGAAATATTAATTTTCTTTAAAAAGAGCACTTTTCATTTTTAGCTGTTTTCCAGCTCAACTTATACATGTAATAGTTGTAACACAGGCATGAGGGCTTTGCCTGACATGTATGCCCGACTGCCCGAGGGCCGCAGGCCCAAGGGCAGAGGGCATACATATCAGGCAAAGCCCGAATGCCCTGTGTTACAACTAATATGTAACACTTCTTAGGCTGATAGCCTATGCAGGGTGATCAACCACCCAAGCCAATGCGAGTGTAGCCACTGGATGTATTATATATGCACACCTAAAATTTTCAATTATGGGCCAGCAGCTAGTATGTTCTGGTTACGTTTGGTTATGATAAACGGACATATCCTAGAGATATCACGGAGAATTTCCGTAATACGAGTTTAATGTTTTAATCAGTGCTATTGAATCGTTTATGGGATAACTATGTAGTTCACTAAAGGCCTAGGCAGGTAAGCTTGCTTGTAGAGTGCTTACTCCGTGCAGAGTGGTAGCTTCATGATGGGGATGTGTCCATATTCGAAAACGTGCGGAAACGATCAAATGAATAAGTTATAGCACTAGTTTTCACCTTAGCCCAACATTTTTCAACTCGTAGGATGACGAGGGTAACAAAACGCTCTCCGTATGTGTGATATTCATGACGAAATCTGAGTTGTGCATCCTAATCACGTGAGTATTATTCAATCCCACAATCGATTTCGGCATCCACGTCTATATAATCACAGCCCAGTTGTAGACCGGCTACATTTCGTATGTGGCCCGGGTGGCTCCTTTGATCTGAGGTGTGAAAGTGTTACATACTGTAATATGAACACCTGCCATGTATAGTATTTTATGCTGACTGTGGATTTATCCATTAGCATGATATTTTTCTTTAGCACATTGACAGCTTTAGTTTGTTCATGGCTAGAAAAGTAAGCATTTTGGTGCACTTAAAACAACATATTTAAGAGATTGTAGTTCAATGTTTTGAGCTTACTGTATTTACTCACCCACAATCAAAGCTTTCAGCATGCTCATATTATTACAAACATGGTGAACCTCAATAATGCTTTGTCAGTATTCTTATGATTAACATTTTGTACATGTGCTAAGCATGCTTATAATTTCCCACACTTACACGTGAGACACTCAAGCAGGGAATTAGTGATTTGCTTGAATATACACACTCATGCCCATGTTACAACTCTAACACGTAACACTTTCACATCTCAGATCAAAGGAACTGTCCGGGCTACATTTCATATGTAGCTCAGCTAGCTGGGCTACGTACCAAATGTAGCCGGTCTACAACTGGGCAGTGATTATATAGACATCGATGCTGAATTCGATTGTGGGGATCGATCAACACTCACGTGATTAAAATGCACGAGTTGATTTTGCTATGAAAACCACTCAGACGGAGAACGTTTTGTTATCCGCACCATCCTACGAAATGAAAAACTTTGGGCTACGGTGAAAACTAGTGCTATAGCTTATTTATTGATCGTTTCTGCACATTTTCGAATACGGACACACCCTATCAAAGAAGCTACCACTCTGCAAGGAGTAACAACTCTACAAGCAAGTTTACCTGTCTAGGCCTTTAGTGAACTGCATAGTTTTCTCCATAAATGATTCAATAGCACTGATTAAAACATTAAACTTGAGTAACATTTTTTCAGCATGTGTCCCACTTTACTTAGGATACTAAACTCAATGATTTTTGCTTAGGTTCCCTGGGCTAGTGGTGATGCACCTTGTACAGGCTCTGCCTTCTGTGCAAACCCTCCAGTGCCCAACTGGTAGACTTGATATTATACTAAGAATAATAAGAAATGTGGTTAAAATTATGTCATAAATAATGAATTAATTAGTAATGTGCTCAAAAACTATCAGACCTAGAGACGTGAACTAAATGGGGGTAGATTCGCCTGTGGACAAAGGCACAAATGTATAATAGTTGCGCCTGTTCGTGCTGATGACTTGACCATATGTGTAATTCTATATAATGCCCAGTACCATACCCTTGCTTAATTACAGATTGCATGAAGTAGAAGATTAGCGAATGTCAGTGGAGTGACTACAGGAAAGCCAGAGGCCACTTTACACGTAAACAAGAAGATTACACGTTTTTACATTTCTAATGTCTTAAGTCTCCATGCCAGCTGCCAGTGGATTTATTCACATAAAATATATAATTAAACAATACAAGAAAACATTAAAACACATGCCACGCTCTTTACAATACAGTTACATATAAAATACAAGTAAACAATTTTGTCTTGTGCAGCTGGCATGGTGAACTTCCTTTGTGTTGGTGTCAGGCAATTCAATACGTGCTTAATCTTTTTTGCCTTCACCTGACTTAGTTACTAGGGTCTGGCTAGCTTGGCTGTCTTCCTTTATCTGGTTCATCTGGCTTGCATACTCCTACAGTATTGTGTAGCTATCTCCTGCAAGTTGTGTATGTGTAATTATAGTATGTCACCCATCACTGTGCCATTGCTACATCACTGATGAATCTTATTTAGTTCTAGTTGGTGTTGATACTGTGCTGTATATTGGCTAATAATTTTTATCTGGTGATGTTGCCTATAATGTATTGCTGCATACAATACTGCAATACTGTATAGTTCTCTCCTGTATGTGTTGTATACATTACTGTGTACACATCACTGTGTCATTACCACACCAATGATGTACTGGCACTTAGCTACTGGTGGCCTTTAGTTATGATGCCACTATTGTGTTGTATTTTTCACTATACTGTGACATATTGAGATGATTTGGGGGATCGTGCCTTCAACAACTAATAGCCTCACCAGGGGGATGTCACGTTGGTGTATGTACTTGGTTGTATGTGATGTTGTCCTAGATAATAAATAGTAATAATAACAGAAATTCTCCATGATATCTCTAGGATATGTCCATTTATCATAACCGGACACAACCAGAACGTACTAGCTGCTGACCCATAATCAAAATTTTAAGTATGCATATCTAATACATCCAGTGGCTGCACTTGTATTGACTTGGGTGATTGATCGTTCTGTACAGGCTATCAGCCTGATAAGTGTTACAACTATTACATATACAGTGGAAACACATGCTGTATACTGTAAATTGATGGTATTTTTACTGCAGTCACTATCATAGGATATACATACTTCTGAGTATGATCATCATATTAAGTGAACACAGGGAGCATACCATTAGTATCAACTTCATACTTATGAACTTACAGTAGCACAAAGTACCAACAGTAAACTCACATTTTGTGATTCCCGAAATGATATATTGTTTGATCTACTCAGCAAAGTGTCAACTGTAGCTGCCACATCCTTGTAGTTAATCAGTAGTAATCAACATACAGTGTTACAAATACAATGACTGAGCACAGTACTCAAATGCTAAACATACTGTACATGATTATTTGAGCCTTAGAGCCATGACTAAAAGTTGTATGAAATGACTAACTTGGAAGATGGCTACATACTTTACATCTGTATGTACATGTAGATTATGTTGATGTAAGTACTGTGTATGTATGCATGTACTGTGTATGTACTATATATATATATAGGGATGAGGCTATTATGCTCCAAAAATTGAGCATTATGCTTTTGAGCAGTGCTCAAAAAAATCACCTATTATGCTTTTGAGAATTGCCCATATTCCCAAAATTATGCCACGATAATTGGCTAATAATGCTAGTTTATTGCCATTTTCCTTCATGTTTAAGTTTCAAATAGTCATGAATTCTTTAGCTGGTTGCTGTATTAGAGTATTTCATTTCAATGTGACTGCTTTATTAGAGTAAATGATATTCGGTGACTGTTCTATCAGAGTTTCTGACTGCTCTATTAGAGTACCTCGATTGTTTTAACAGAATTTTACAATCTGCAGATTTTCCTACTGTTAAAGCTTTATGATCACCTCAAAATGCTAGGCTAAGCATAATTTCTGATTCCTACGCATACCTATTATGCCCAAAATTATGCCAGCATAACTGCCGCATCCCTAACTATATAATTATACAAACTATGCAGAAATTATGTTGGTAATAGTGATGGGGTAAAGAATTGAGATGAAGTGATCCAGCAGTTTGGAGCATAATTACAGCATCAAAAATACATTTGAGATATTACATATGTAATGTAAGTACTTACATTCAATATCATATCAAAATCTTGAAGGGAGTTATGGTCAGTCGATACCATGTTTGCACTTTGTATAACTCTACAAAACAGTAACAAGGAACATACGTTCGTTATTCACAATTTTAAAAATATACAATGTATACAGATTTCTTCCTGAAGTTGTGTTACTGTGTTATACATACAGCATAATTTATCACAAAAACTAAAAGTACGAAGGATAATGTACAATGGTACATTATAATCCACACCATACAAAGTGTAATACAAATATACTACACACACTCTGTTTTACCTAGCAATCACATTGATGATTTCAATGACAACAAGAAGATCATTAGGAAATAGTTTCCCCACTGATATACTAGTGATATTATTCAGTTCTTCACTTATATCTTCCACTTCACTCACAACATCACTATTCACACTAAGGTTTTCCTCCAATTCCCTAACTCTATCAAGTAGTATAACAAATTCAGTGGTTTGACACTCTGTAAGATTTATCAAGCTATCCCATGTACCATCCTGCAAGCACCTCCTATAAGCTAGCCCTAATGTAACATATCTTCATTAAATAACAGGTGTTGCTGATACATGTATTCATATACACATCTATGTATACTATTGTACACACATGCAATCACTTTATACGTACAGCATAAGTGTTTATTTATCAATAGATTATAGTACAAAGGAACTTCAGTTATACAAACACTTGGGACCAGGGGTGGTTCATAAGTTTTAAAAGTCCATAACTGTGAAACTGTGTAAATAATATTGGAAAAATATCAAATATTTTCAGTAGTACTGGACTCTAATAGAACAGTCACTACTCTAATAGAGCAATCATTTCTGTAGTTCGGTTAAGTGATAATCCCAAGCAGATTCCAGATAACTGAGGTTCCACTGTAATACAGGCAGATGTTCCACATGGCATATAATGGCACATTGTGACAGAGACATTATCAGTTGTATTGTATAAAACTGTGACATGTTGCACTTCATTTCAGCACTTAAATTACATGCAATGTGCTCCACAAATTACACTGCAAAGAATAGTATGCTTGACATGTTGGCACATTCCAACAACAAGTGTTCTGCCAGATGAGATCGCTACAAAATATTATAAGAACCCATCCAATTATTGAATATTCTAATTCTTTTCACTAACTATTGTTCTTAAAATTGTTCTGGCATAATATATAGATGCGTCCCTACCTATCATGAAATTCGGACATCTCTGTGTAGTTATAGATCCAGCCACTGCTGACAACCATGTGATACCCCAGACATCATTAGTTGGAGAACAAACCACATCTACAATATACATCAAATATCATACACTGTGTACATAGGTACGCATATAATAACTTAACAATATCATTCAGTATGATGAAAGCTTGCTCTTTTGAATGACAACTGAGTTACTAAAACCAAGAGCCCATAAGTGCCATTTATGGGCTCCTGCTAAGACATTTGTATATCACATTATTTGCTTCTTAATTTAGAATAACAGAATTAACTGATGATTTTAGGCAAAAGTATATAGTACATATGAAATATATGGTTAAACCTTCAAGTTGAATTTGTTATCAGATCGGGAACCAACATGTGTTTGTGTACCACAGTAGAGCAATGTATGCACAAAGAACTTGCCTATGTTATACCTGTACCTTATACCACTCAAAATATTTTTACTGTGTAACTGATCATCTCTACTGATTCATTATTACTTTTCATACTATCCTCACATACTGTGAAAGCAGTCTTATACACAATTCTACAAGCTACATAATTTAAAGCTGGTTCTTGTCTCATTATGCTGTCATTTTCCTTACCATTCTTTTGTATCATTGGTGAATGAATTTATTTAAGGTTAGTGACTAGCAGACTAAAAAGGTTGCATTCTGAGTCATGTGAGCTATATACACCATATATAACACTTTCACACCTCAGATCAAAGGAATTCCAGAGAATACATTTGCCATGTATACCTCAACACAGGAGACATCTAAATGTACACCGGTGTACATTGAAATATATTCTGGGAAAGCAATTGCACTTCTAAAAGAGCAAGCCACTTTCATCAAAGCAAGTATGGCCTTGATGTGGATGAGGTAGTGGTACACCCTCTGTTTGTTTTATACAAGAAATCAATTGTGGAATTAAATCAATGCTCATGTGATGATTACCACAAACTGAAGTGTTGCCAGAAGCAGCAGTCAAATGAAGGCTTTTTGGCATCTTTGCCGTTTTACAAGTTGGAAAATGCTACTTAAAGGAGAGAATTAGTCTTACAGTGCATTCCCAAGCATTTCGGCATGAATTTGAATGCAGACATGCCCACATTACGGACGACATGAGTTAACCACTCTATAACAAAGCTTATCCCTTTTATACATTGTGATTAGTCTTTAAACAATGCAAAAGCATTAAAACACCTGTAACTTCCCTGAAATTTTCCCTACTCAACCTTCCGCAATATCCATAGGACTCATCCATTTATTATAACAATCGTAGCTACAATGTTACTTGCTGCCTAACCATAATCGAATCTTTCAGACATGCATATAATTTATAACGAATCCAGTGATTCCACTTGTATTGGCATTAAGGCTATCAGTCTTAATGGAAGTGATACATATTAGCTGTAACATGGGCACTCGTGATTTGCCAGAAATGTATGCCTGCAGTCCTGCCCTTGGACTTAGGGCATACATTTCTGGAAAATCACTCATGCCCATGTTACAACTATAAAATGTAATTAAGTATTACCAAGAGTTTATAATGCGTTAGCTACACCATTATAAACTCTTGGTATTACTAATCCAATAAAATTTGGTTGCTCAATTTGATAATTGTGAGCATTAGTGAATATGCTTACACCAATATCCTGGCATGACTTCGAGCATAATAGGCATCATCATTATGCCAGCATAATAGAATGATTTTAAGTAATATGTGCACAAAGGCAAATTATGAACATACTGCAGCAACAAAATTATTTATTATAAGATTGAGATTCTCAAATGTGAATGGAATTGTATGAACTTGAATGACGATAAGTTAGTTATCAATACAAGCCTGCACCCACATAGTTATGTTGTTTCTCACCACTGACTAAATTTCAAGTTAATAGCTTTTTAAACCAGGCGTGCACCCACATTCGGCTGGCTGTGGGTGTACGCCTGGTTTTACTGAAATTGTTTTTGGAAAAGTGTGTGTGTGTGTGTGTGTGTGTGTGTGTGTGTGTGTGTGTGTGTGTGTGTGTGTGTGTGTATCTACCTATATACCTAGGTTTGTTGGTACACACCCATGTGAACAAGATCACTAAATGTTAAAAGCAGCTTTTACAGCAAATGAAGTCTGTATTAAACTTCCGCACAGGTAAACTTTGCTCTGAGGTGTTTTCGGTCTGAAATACAGGTGTGGCAACTCTCCTCCCTCAGACTTGTAAATTACCTTCCCTTCAGGTTTTTACAGGTGTTTAACAACTGGGAAACAATGGTGCAGGTCTTGTAGGCTACCAGGAATAAGCAATCCTTTTGAATTGAAAGGAGGTGTTCCCTATGTACGCGAATAAAAATGAAGAGCAGCTTTGAGGCTTTGTCAAGAGAATTTGTGGGAAAAAACACAATAGTCAAACTATAAAATGGTTTAGAAGATACTTCTGTGTGTAATATGTGGCTAAAAGCGATTTGTTTAACAAGTGCTTCCTTAGCAGTGCATAGCAACATAATTGGAGAATTATGAAAATTTGATGAATTACAAAATCTGAGAATTATACATTAATACTATTAGACTATGTATTATTGCACAACTAAAAACCTACAGTATTGGTTAAAATAGTAATACTCTAGTAATACTAAATAGTAATAGTAATAAATTAATAGTACGCAGATAATAAATAGTAATACATAGTTAGCTAGCCTGGTTTTTAGAAGTAGTACAACACCAACTTGTTACAATCTGAAGTTATGAATCATTAAAGTTGGCAAAATGAATGTGTGTGGAGGACCCCTTTCGCAAGTGCAGCCACAAATAGAGCAGCCATTTACTCAAATACAACATTCAGAATATATAAATAGTCACCCCCAAGCATAATATTGACTTTGAATGTAAAAATAGGCTAACTGTAAAAAAGGATGCAGCCTTTAAAAGTCTGGGTGATAAAATAAACATGGCAGCAGCAATGATATTAATGGTAATGGATAGAAAATGAATTTTAGCATAAAAAAATGGGGGGACTATTCCTTCCCCTCCACACTTTATAGGGAAATGTTGGAACTAAACATTTGAATACTCTAATAGAACAATCACACTTTCTGTTACTCTATAACTGTAAGTAGCTACTTTTTAAAGCAAAAAAGTGAAAATACTATCCTTAAAGCTTTAAAGTTCATTTATATTTCTGCAGGCATACCCCAGACTATAGTATGTTCACGTTGAGCTGAACCCTAAAAAACATTTAATAACTCATGGATGCAATTACACACGATCTTGAAATTTGGCTCATTTGTAGTACTGCTTGACCCGCTAAAAATATTTCAAAATCTTGTTGATCAAATGTTAGACATAATATTTACGGTCAATCAAAATTTTCACAATACATTTCCTACGTGTCTGTTGTTGACACCTTTGCTTTAACCAATAATCATCTGGTTGGCTGACATTTTAACTCTGTTGAGAAAAAATCCACTTTTAATTTTTAGCCGTTTTTCAGGATTCAGTTCAACGTGAACATACTATAGTCTCATGCCCAGCCGGGCTTGTGCTAATGTGCAAACATTGTCTGATGGCAATGCTCGAGTTTCTTGGGCTCAGAAGTGTGATCCAGCCAAAATATTTACTGGCCAATCAGAATCGATGAGCTGCATGATGGCATGAACGTATTGAAAGTACACAAAAGCAGATGGTTTAAAGCCATTTATTTTCAGAAGTCACTCACCTAAATTGTTCTAGATGTTTGTTGTCAAGTTGTGTTTTCCGATCTCACCTTATGAATAGTGACTTGACACTACCAGAAATGAAATCCTATCCTCTATTAATACGATAAATGAAGAGATCGCATCTAGTAAAAACCCTATTCTTTATGCCTAGTAATTTTTGAATGGTTTTTCACTGTTTTTAAACCATTATGAAAATCCTCAATTCTGATTGGCCAGCCAATATTTTGGCTGGATCACATTTCTGGGCCCAAGAAACTCAAGCATTGTCACCAGATGGTGATTGCACATTAGCGTGAGCTTGGCTGGGCACGAGACTAAAACCAGACTCCCTCAGGATGGCATCAATATATGTTGTCTATTTCAAGTGGTAATGTGTAACATTTTAAAAATTTCCTTGTCAGAGTTGGCCATCTCATTCTTTGTCCTGCTCCACTACCCCTGGATTTTAATAATGGCTGTACATTAATAACATTTATTAGCATTGACATCATTTCAACCATCTCTTCATCAGCTTTTTTCAACAACTTCTACTAGAACACACATAGAATGTCTATAATAATCTAGATTTTCTATTGGGATTTCTATTAAGTAGATTTAAACTAGAATTTTCATTTATAAGGTAGAAGTGAAGTGAGCTGAGCAGCTGACAAAAAGCACAGTTAGTAGTGTATGGTTTGAGAGTTACATGTATGGAGGTCTATGGTTCAATCCCTAGATAAGCATCTTTTAAATTTATTTATTTTCATGTAAACTTTGGTGAGAACCCACAATTTTACACCAGTTTAGTTTCTCCTTGTAACTCTCTAGCTGACATTGATTTCTTTTAAACCACAAAAGGTGCAAGCTATATGCTGTATGCTGGATAACCTATACACTGACCAATTTTTAATTTGTTCTCTTAAGTGGTTAACCCATGACAAAAAAATCAGTTTTTAATCCAAACAATCATCCGTAACTTTGTGAATATTGATTAGATTTGCACCAAACTTAGTACATGAAGTAGGATTTATACATCCTTAAAGTACACAAATTTTAAGGTGATACTGTAACATTACACTTTGGTGCAAAATAGAAAAATAAATCTAAGTCATGTAAACAAAGAGAAAAAGCACGATATTGAGGGCCCACTATTTCACAAATGCTTAATGTAATTTTGCTCAAATTCTGTTGCAACGTAAAAGTCATTCCATGGATTACAGAGCTATGTATTTGTAAAAATCATGTTTTCTTTCTTCCTGTCAATATACCCACAGTGTGGAGTGGCAGCTTTCTTGGCCACATGACACACTACCGTGTGTCTATTTTGAAAATAATAGGATTACTCTAAAAGTACAACAGAATCATAATTGACTTGAGCCTATATGTTGGTGGATGAGAAATTGACATTATTAAGCTTATAATTATTATACTGTACACTGTACAGTGCATGGCTGTATAGTGTATTTACATACTTGTAATACAGTGTCTATTGCCTGTATGCACTATCATTAATCTCTATGAACAATTCTACAAATAGTGAGTGTTTAGAGCACTCACCATTTACACTAATCATAGCATAGTTTGATGGTGTGCTCCCACTAGCATTTGTAGCTATGCAGCGGTAATTACCAGTGTCTTCCAGTCTCAGGTTAGTAATAGTGATAGTATTAGTGTTTATACCTATGGCACCAGATGTAATACTACTATTCTGTCTCTCCCAATGATAAGATGTTGCTCCATCTGCTTCACAAGTCTGTGACACAGCAGTAGTATCATCAGTTAACCCTACTATTGTGTCCAGTGGCTGTGTAGTGATAACAGGTGGCACTCCTATAAGTTAAATTATGCAGATATGCAAATACCAAAAGTTAACTCACTTGTAACCACTAATACAACTACATTAGATGTACCATTATCTCCATACTCATTAGTAACAATACACTCATAGTCTCCACTATCACTCTCCATCACATTAGTGATCATCAGAGTGCCTCGAGTTTCTCCGGTAATGACTATTCCATTGTGTCTCCACTGGTACATGAAATTCTCTACTCTCACACCACTCACTCTGGTAGTAAACGTGGCAGTATGTGTCACCTCTACACTCTGACTGGATGGCATCACTATCACCTCTGGTAAACCTGTACCAAGTATCAACATAATATCATCAAGGTGATTAATGTAGATCTGTACCAAACATGTCAGTATAAACTTTAGTAATTCAATAAAGTAACGCTCTTTAATAAAAAAACTTAGTAAGTAGTTTGTGATACTCAATTAGCAGAGTTGGGGTCGCTACTTTAGAAATGTAACTTGTTACATATTACTAGTTACTTCTGTACAATGTAACGCATCACAGTTACATATTACTCCTAAAAAAGTAGTAACGAGTTACATATTACACATTACTTTGAGGGCTGTAACTAATAATATTATTACATATTACATTTGTTTGTTATAAGCTATAAATTATGCTCAAACTTCTAAATACATACTCCCAGCTTGCAACTACAAGTGACACAAGTGAGAAAAGCATTTGGGTCATTCCATGCCAAATCACTGAGGAATTGTAGGGTCACCTCTCAGATTTTGACGAAACTTGGTATGTTCGTAATACCTATGGTGTTCATCACCCATACCAATTTTTAGCCTCATACACCACATAGTTTTTGATTTATGACCATAAATATTTTGAATATTTCATGAAAATTGGTTAGTCTTGAGTTACAAAATCAACTGTAGCTCACCACTGTGTTAATATTTTAAAATAAAAATTTCAGCGATTAAAGACTGTTGATTGATCTTTCAAGTAATCCATAAACTATAAGATATCAATTTAATTAAGGTTCAGAAAGGCTCCATTAAAAACTTTAATCCTTAATATTTCAAAAAGAGCTCCTTCAAATTATTTGAATTGTTTAGTAAATAATAATTGGATTATGGTCTATTGTTGATAAAATTTTTGTAGTGGGGCCACAATGGGTTCAAGAGATATAATTAAATATGTTGTGGTATGTAGTGGAATTCTGTAGTCTATCATTGCTATATGGGAGTGTACACCTCTAATAATGACTCCTGATGAGGCCAAGCCAATTTTGTCTTACACTTTGAAAGTGTTCAAGTACAGCATAACCCATATTAGTGACCACCTGTATTGAAAAACCACCTTTGTGCTGCAATCTATTTAGTTGTACAGTTTTTAAATGCAGCCAGCTTATATAGCTTACAAAAGCAGTACAATTACTATAGCTAATGACACTACATCAATTGTTCAATTGAACATGTAGCAACATGCCTGCTACTTACTTTGGGTAATTGTAACAATGAAGATTATTCGAGAGAACAAAGACATTGCTTTCAACTCTCACGTACAATCCCTGGTATGAGAAAACTGCACTCTTTTGTGCCAATCTCAGATAGTAGAGTGGAAATGAAATTTTACTCATAATCTGATGTTTTCAGGAAAAGGATAGTTGCTCTTGCAAAGAATGAAGTTTCACCATATTCGATTGCTGGATTTGTCACTTGTTGACATGAAGAGAATCGGTGGTTAGATTGTGTGTTTGAAGTTTGTAGTGACACTAAGGAAGTGAAACTGACATTTCTGCATCCAAACGGTCCATCAAACTTGTTCAAATACCAACATATCTACACTACAATGTATACTAATGGATGACATTCTAACTCTCATAGACCCAAGGACAAGAGTAGTCATGTGTACTCTGACAAAAAATAAATGACTTTTGCTACCAAACAACATCACACTGTATCACCACAGTAACAAACTTGTATTACATGCCTTTGTCATTACTTGTTTAGGCCGTGCAAAGTTTATTATATGTTTCTGGTCCTACCAATTTCCCAAAATTGACCAGGTGACCAGGGTTTTTTTTGCAACTTTTTGGTGTGGTACACTAGTGTTGATATAGCAGTACATGGAATTATAGGGAAAAACAAAGTTGATGTATAAAGTTAGTGCATCTTTATAAAAAAGTGTTTACAAGACATGAAAACATTTCAACAGATATAAATATTATAAATTATTGTATGGTGATTGTGCAATTCATTCAGCAAAAAATGACCAGGAAGGGAACCAGAAACAAATAATTAACTTTTTGTGGCCTAGCATATGCATAAATTTAACTTGCAGTTGAATCGAAGAGTCTCGCGTGTCTGCAAACTTCAAGGTGTACAATACTACATGGGATATCTACTATAATACTGCAAACACTGCTAGCTACCAATCTCATAATCCTATAAAGATCCCAAGCTGAAACTTTTGCAACTAATACGTAAATGTTTAACAAGTATCCACAAAAAATTCTAATCAGCACTTTTTGGTAGAGCAAAGGTCAAAGATTAGTAGACATGGCTAATTATCAGCTTCATCAAATTAAATATACCAAACAAAAGCTTATTCTTTGAGCTTTAAATCATTTTAAAAGCACCCAGGTCCAGGTTGTGATGCTTTGAATGGTTACAAGTACAGCAAAAAATAGAATACTTTATAAACCATTTCTGGGAAGCCATACTGGCAATGGATGAAGGGACACATATGCCAGACCACTTGGGCTACCAACACACCGAATTTCGTATTCTGAGGGGGTCATGTGCAAAACTGGTGAACTGATATGCCATACAGTAAATTCAACTAAATAAATTGCAGTACAAAGGTGATCTTTCAATACAGGTGGTCACTAATCCGGGTTGCACTGTACTTGGACACTTTCAAAGTGTAAAACAAAATTGGCATGGCCTTATCAAGAGTCGTTATTAGATGTGTACACTCCCATGTAGCAATGATAGATTACAGAATTCCACTACATACCACAACATATTTAATTATATCTCTTGAACCCATTGTGGCCCTACTACAAAATTTTTATCAACAATAGACCATAATCCAATTATTATTTACTAAAAAATTCAAAGAATTTGAAGGAGCACGTTTTGAAATATTAAGGATTAAAGCTTTTAATGGAGCCTTTTTGAACCTTAATTAAATTGATATTTCATAGTTTATGGATTACTTGAAAGATCAACTAACAATCTTTAATTGTTGAAAGTTTTATTTTAAAATATTAACACAGCGGTGAGCTACAGTTGATTTTGTGACTCACAATGAACCAATTTTTCATGAAATATTCAAAATATTTGTGGTCATAAATCGGAAACTATATTGGTATGGGTGATGAGCACCATAGGTATTACAAACACACCAAAATCTGAGAGGTGACCCTACAATTCCTCGGTGATTTGACACGGAATGACCCATTTCTTAGGAGTAATTCAGCCTAAATAACATACTTTGTTGTAGTATCTTGGTCTCAAGGTCACTTCCCATAGACTATCACTCTTTGTTCTTACTTGTACAGCTGTATTCAGTGCTGTCAAGACCCAAAATACAGCCAGCCACGTGCTGGATACAGAATGCATTATAAAGAAGTACTGCATTACAATATCCGGATGTAATATCTGTTATATATTACTCGTTATGTAATGCGTTAAAATACTTCATTACAGCATAAGTAATATTATTACATAATGCGTTACAAATGTAACTCATTACCCCAAACTCTGTCAATTAGAGCAATGAGTATTAGATTATAATGGAGACAAAGAGAGTAGGTACAAATTCATTTATATAGCACTTTACACACTACTGTAATTATTAAACTCAAGCCAACATACATGTTAGCATCATACTTATTGTATATACATGCTATGTAAAATGATATGGGAATTAATCAATGGTGTGACATTTCAGTGTCAAGTCTAGATAGATTTCTGAGGCTTCGACAGAAAGCCCCTTTTAAGTCTTAGCCTCACTGGTGCTTTATTATTCCTGCATTGACAACGTATCATACATAGCAAAAACTATATACTACTGTATTTCAGTAGCATGCATGTAATGGGCCTTATCCAAAACTACACAAAGCCTTACAAGTTCTGTATACTATCCGTTTTATGAATGCTATACTTTCGTTTCATATCTGCATCGCATCCGTGATATTGTAACAGGGGATGTAGTTTGTACAGGAGCCTATGGGAGAATGGTAAGTTCAGCCTATAAGAGTAACTCTAGCTTTATGAGACACAAGTATGTTGTTTAATTGTTTAAAATATGGCATTATAAGATGGCAAAACCCAGGAATGATGCTTCAAAGCAGGTTTATTTGTTATATGCGCTAATTAGAAACTTCCATAGATTTGTTTAATTGGCAGTCTGCCATAAGGACAGGCAATGTAAAAGCATGTACGCAAATTGAAACAATACTGAATGCTAGATTGAATGCAATAACATGTCCTTTGTTCCAACTCTATTTAGCGCACATTATCAAAAAACCCAACTTCTAATCTTTATTCCTGGGTTTTGCTATCTTAGACCGCAGTATTTTTAATGGCAAAACAACGTACTTATGTCTCACAAAGCTAGAACTACTCTTATATGTTCAACTCACCATTTTCCAATAGGCTCCTGTAGAAACTACACTCCCAGCTAAAACACCATGGATGCAACGTGGAAATGAAACGAAAGTATAGCATTCATAAAATGGATAGTGTATGGCACTTGTATGGCTTTGTATAGTTTTGGATAAGGCCCATTGCACTTAACTAACATCCAAAACCTTAGCAACACTTTACCCTTCACCTCTCACCATGCTAAAAGTGATCAAGATACTCTAATAGAACAGTCACCTACAGCAGTCAGGTAAAATACATATATTCAGCAATAGTAGCCAAGAACTGTACCTGAGTAGAATAGACTGGATGACACCAGGCAAGGAAGAACGGCTGTAGCCGATTGCTCAGAAGTTAAATATATAAATCAAATCAAATCAATGAAATCATGAGATTATTGAGACTAGAAACATTTCAACAAAAACTAGTACTCACTATAGTTACCGTAAACTCATTGCAATTGTACATCAACATTATTTTCCTGCCAATTAAAAATAAATACCCTGATAAAACTGGTGAAATCAGCTTCACATTAAATTTGATAGGGTCTAATGTCCTGGGTTGTATATGCTTAGTATCACAATACCCTAAAATGGTCAGCCATCCTAATACAACAGTCAAATAGCTAAATATTAGTTGTAATGTAATCTCAGGGGTCTAATTTTCAAAATTCTTCTGGTAGCATGCCCCAGATCCCATATTTCAGCATGCTAGTGAACTTGAGGTATGCTACTGTACCAATACTGCTTAGCTATACAGTGTTAAGTAGCTAGGTCTTGGGATCTCCAAAAGTCTGCCTGTGCCCCTATATGATTTAAAAAATTGGTTGTTAGTATCTGAAAGTAGTCTAAAATCCAATCCCAGCACTTCCACACTTTCAAATTTTTCTGGAGACATGCCTATACTAATTTTCAGAAAACCCCTTTTAAAAGTCCTAGATCCACCACTAAATCTGATTGATCAGCTAGCATACTACCTGACCCAGTGAGGCCATGTTTCAAATAGTTTATTGGGACTGCATAGAACTATCGTTTGAGCAACAACTACAGTTTTATTCTTACCTTTGACATAAAAAAAAGTGTTTATTACAAACCCCAAGTAAGTATAATGCTTTAGGTGAGACAACATCAGCAATTTTAGGCTTGTTATTTAATCAATGCACAACATTGCAGTGCTTGCAAGTGGATAGAAGCCAATTACATCACAGCAGTCATAGAATGTCTGAGTTACTGGCACTTGTCCACAGCTTCAGGTCAATTCAGACTTGCAGTAGCTAAGATATTCTACTTCTGCTGTGACATAACTATTAGCATATACCTGCATACATACAAATTTACATGTTGTTTCATACTGTAGATGTGTTACATACATGTATGTAAGTAAGATGATCTAAGCTTTTAGCTATCACAGTAAATAAACAAATAATACAATAGATTGTTACAACATAGCTAACAAAGTGGAATAAATACAAACATGTTCACAAAGTTGTTTACTTGTTTTGATAGTGATCATAAAGGACATGCAACAGTACTAGGCAAGGTCATAATATGTACTGTACCTACCAATAACATCAACAGTGATTGTCCCACTGCTACTTCCAATAGGATTAATCACAGTACATGTGTATGTTCCATTATCACTTGTAGTAACACTATCAATGATGTAGTCAGCACGGAACACTGCACTAGTATTAGTATGAGTCACTGTAATGATACTAGCGGACTGTAGCATTGGACCACTATTCTTCCTCCATGTGAATGTGTCTGGGGGAGAACCATGTGAGGTACAGGACAATGTGAGGAGAGAACCAGTGACAACTGTTACAGTAGGCTGTGATGGAGGATGTATGAGTGGAGCAGCTGTGGAGACAATGAATAATAGTAAACAACAAGGTAATGGTGATACATATAAAATTATTTACTTCTTTTGCTGAAATAAATTCCCACTCTCATGGTCTGTTCCATCACTGAACTGTTCATCATGATACATGAATAAACACCTTCTTCAGTAGTAGTGAATGTTCCACACTGACGCAAGTTGATTACTCCAACAAAACTCATAACACTTTCTCCAAGTGGCTGGATTACTGGACCGCTACATGCTCCAGTTGGTATCTGAGCTCCATTAAAGTACCATCCACCCAGTACAGTATTATCATTACCCAGAGGTGACAGACCAGTAACACAACGAGCAATCAAAGCACTAGTAAGTTCACTGACAAATGAGTAATCAGGGAGGATATTACCAGAAACAATATCACTATTACCAAGTACTAATCCAGTTATTGTGATACCTAATATAGATATGTACAATAATACTATGTATTCACTAGTGTAACGAAGCAGTTTACAAAACAAACACTTTGGTTAACACACAGACATGGTACCTGATATACGAAGTGTTAGTGGTATACTAGTATAGACATCACCACCAATTGTCACAGTACAAGAGATGATACCAGCATCTTCTGCAGTCAGATCACTTCCTGTCACACTTTGTGTTGTTTGGCCATCTGGAAAACATGTTGGATTACCACTATTACGATCAACAGTGGTGTAACATCCAGTAGTGTTCCACTGGTAGTTAGTTACATCCAACATTAATCCATTACTTGATGTCACTATACATGTCAGGGTGACACTACTCAATATGGGAAAGTCAAATGTGTTAGTTGATCCACTAACTGGTGTACCAGCTGGATTACCCACTATGGTTACAGCAACAACTATAAAACAAGAAGCAGGTTATTTAGCGCAAATGTACAATATGGAGTCACTGAAAAGACTACTTGTACAAGTATTTCTTATTTTTACAGGTGCAAATTCTGTATCGACAGTTTTTAAATTGTGTATTAATATGATAAATGTAACCACGTTGGGTTTTGTAAAGGTTAAGTTCCACTATGATAGAACATAGAACCATAGACATTAAGTGCTGCGCAATCACAATGACAGCGTACTGTATGTATAGTTAGGTGTAGTTGACAATGTACAATTACATATTAATACATACCAGTAAAACTAACGGTCCCACTGCTACTTCCAATGGGGTTAGTCACAGTACATGTGTATATACCACTATCATTTGTAGTAACACTATCAATGGTGTAGTCAGCACGGAACACTGCAATAGTATTAGTATGAGACACTCTAATGATACTAGTGGACTGTACTATTGGACCACTATCCTTTCTCCATGTGAATGTGTCTGGGGGAGAACCTCGTGAAGTACAGGACAGTGTGATGGAAGAACCAGTGACAACTGTCATGGTAGATGATGATGGAGGGTCTATGAGTGGAGCAGCTGTGTAGAGAGACAAAGGATAGATACTGTATTTTATTAAGGTTTTAAAGTAACTCACTTCTTCCACCAAAATACACACCCACCCTCATTGTCTGGTTCATCATTGAGCTGTTCATCATGGTACATGAGTAAACACCTTCTGTAGCAGTAGACAAAGACGCTTCACATAGATGTAAGTTGATTATTCCAGCAAAGTCATCAATGCTAATATTTGCAGAATGTGCTTGAACTACAGGCCCACTATTACAATATCCAAGAGGTACTTTAGTCCCATTGAAGTACCATCCACCCAGTACAGTGTTGTCAATACCAGGAGGTGCCAGTCCAGTTATACAACGAGCAATCAGGCCAAACAAACTGAGTGTAGGTACAGTAACAACTAAGTTGTTAGGTAGTTCATTACTACTACCAATTTGTTCACCACCATCCTGTGATACTCCAGTCATTGTAATCCCTAATTATTAAGCAAGGACATAATTATACGATACATAAGTAACTACACACACACACACACACACACACACACACACACACACACACACACACACAGATGCATGCACATACCTACATAGTACATACAAATGCTGTACACACATGCACTACACTACATACTTACATATATATACACATTCAGTACAGTACATATATACCTGATATACGAATTGTTAGTGAATTACTAGTATATTCAACACCAGCAATGGTTACAGTACAGCTAAAGATGCCTGCATCCTTTGCAGTTAGTTCATTTTCAGTTACACATTGTGTTGTTCGACCATGTGGAAAACATGTTGGATTACCACTATTGTAAGCAGGATTAGTGTAACACCCTGCAGTGTTCCACTTGTAGTTGGTCACCATAAATGTCGATCCATCATTTGATGTTGCTATACATGTCAAGTTGATACTTCCCAATATGGGATAGTCAAATGTGTTAGCTGACTCATCAACTAGAATACCAGCTGGACGACGTAATATGACAACTCTAGGAACTACAGTAGTAGTGTGTACAAATAACAAATAATATTAAAATAGAGTATATACACAGAATGATGATATAACCCTGTAGCATGTAGAGGCTTTCTGTTGGCTTTGTAAATAAAAACTTGCTAAATACTGTATGGTAGACTACCCAATTCACAGGGCTACAGTGTATGATTTCTATCCCACTGAAGCAGTGAAGCCTTACATCAAAGTAAAAAATTATGTGTATATGGTAGTTAAACAGGGAATAGAAGTTAAACCCCAGTAGGGAAGTATCATAAATATCAAAGACAAGTTGATTTACACATTTAGTAGGATCAAAGGCAACATGAAACCATATTATATCCTAAAACTAAAAGCACAGCAAAAATTAAGAAGGCATGATATAGAAAGTACTTATGATAACACTGTAATTCAGCAATTGTCACATTGTTTGAGAGTTATGTACTTCAAAGTGTGGGATAAAAGCAACTTAAACCTGCACTTGTAAGATATCTTTATTATCAATACAATGTCCTACTGATGGTGGGGTTTAAATATAACATAACCACTTAGTCACAACATTACCAAAGGGAATCCCCACTAATAAAAGTATAAACACTAAGACAGAGTTACTATTATGCTTGCTGATATATGTGACCTGGTCTACGAAGAGGGGTCTTATAGCATTTTCAATTGCATGTACTTGGCAACCTATAACTTGACTTGTGAATGTGGTATCACCTGAAATTTAGTTCACTTATACCCCTAACATGGCACTATGATTTGGTGTAATATGAAGGTGATAGGTTGAAAACATGAGGAGTTATGATTAGTCAAACTTGACAATTTGGAAAGGCTATAATACCCCTTTTCGCAGACTGGGTCACATATTTGTAACTTCTTTATTTCATTGTATCTCATAGTCAGTTCTTCCATAAGACTCCATATTAAAGAATACTCTGCATATATTTTCTAACTATTATTTTCTAACTACTCAAATACCAACGTACCTCCACCTTGTGCAGCACAACTGTTTACTAACATCAAACTGAAATACACTGTTCCAATCACACTAACATCTCTGTTTAGCATCTTGCTGAAAACTAAAATTGGACAAACAAATTTAGGACGCTAAATAGACTATTCTTGACAAGGTATATGAAATAATCAATTTTTAGACAACCACACTGCTTTCAGCACAATAATGGCAAAATTTTCAGCTACAGTATGCTGCTTGACAACAGTGTTTGCAGTATAGTCCAGCAAGCTAAGGTACTTAATTCCTACCTTTGACCTAAAAAGAAGCGTTTATTACAAACAGCTAATACAGTAAAAAAATCTCTATATAGGAAGACATCATTGGCAAATTTTGGCCTATCACTGAAGCCATACATAAAGCCATATAGTACAATAAAGTACCTGCATTCCTGCAAGCCTTTTGCTTGGATAGAAGCCTGAGTTATTGACACTCATCCTAGCTTCGCTTAAGAAATTTAACTCCTGCTGTAATAACATACAATTCAACTTTTAACATTTTTGGTCCAATTGGTTTCCTGTATCCTCTTTTGTGGCTGGAACCAGACGTGGTTTAAAGGGGATTTCACCGGTTTCCAGAAACCAGTCAGCTTTCTTTAAATTGAAAAAATTAAAACTGTAAGCAAAAATTAGGTCTAAAATGAGGTGTATTTAAAGAGATAGCAACTTCTAGTGATCAAACTATATATGCAAACCACTTCTCTCCAATACAAATTGCCTCTCCAAGCATTGAACATGTTAAGTACCTCTGTAATAGCATTACTGACACACAATAGTTATTGTATTCGAATAATTGCCCCTCTATCACGTGAGATTTTAAGTTTGACCTCGTGTATCATTGCTGTTAAGAAATCACTTGTGTCGTTGCTGCTGTGAAGTTTAGATTGGTGCTGAAACCCAGAACAAGATGGCCGTGAGTAGCATTTGTCTCCCTGAGCCCCTGCAGCACAATGATGCGAGATCGTGGTTTAGGAGATTTGAAATTTGTCTGCTGCCAACGAGTGGGATGCCACGAAACAGCTACTACATCTCCCAACATTTCTCCAAGGTCGGTCGTGGGCAATTTACGAGTCGCTTAGAGATGCTGATAAGGAAACTTATGCCAAGTTAAAGAAGGCCATCCTCAACCGGCTGGATCCCGATACGGACGAACACTGGCTAGCTGCCCGAGACCAGTTATCCCATAGACGTCTTCGCGAAGGAGTGGAGAGTATTGATGAGTTGGCCAGAGATCTAGAGAAGTTACTCGACCAGGACTTCCGGCTGAAATGCATGAGGCGGAGCTTTACTTTCATCTGATCAATTCACTACCTGACAACATGGCATTCCAATTAAAGCTTCAGCCTCAGGCCAACTATTCTGCCACCATTGTCAAGGCACGAGAGCTCCAACTTATATACAGTTGGAACAGCAGCACCGATCCTCTCAACTCTGTAAGAACTGAAGAAAGGAACCGCTTGGACAAAGTGGAGCAGTCACTACTACAAATGACAGAGCAACTAGCTGCCCTCAGCAGCCACTTGACTAAATCCACTCAACCACCTAGACGGTGTTTCAGTTGTGGCAGACCTGGACACTTGGCTAGGAACTGCTACTCAAGAAGGACAATTCAGTGTTTTAACTGTGGGATGACAGGACATGTGGCCAGGGACTGCAAGAATCAGGGAAATGGACAAGGGGGTGCCCAGATCCCTCAAGCAGGGGGCATCCCCGGAGGCCGGTGAGTGCTCACACAACTACACATGCACCACACACGAACACACTTGCGCACTATGTCCTTACAATCACACACAATCTACATACAAAAAGGGCAGCACATACACATGGTTCACTCAATGATTGCAGAACAGTAATACTGCTGGACTCAGGGGCATCTTGTTCAGTTATTTCCAAGCCCTATGCTTATCACACAGTGATTGAACCAATACACACAGTCAGATTAGTCAATGCAGATGGGAGAGATATCATGCCTTGTGGAGTAGCTATTATGACAATTGGCCTGGGAAAGTTTTCTACTGAACACAAATTTGTAGTTGTGGACCACCTATCCACGCCAGTAATACTTGGCTGCAATTTTTTGATGAGACATGGCTATGTACTTGACTTCAAACAGTGCACATTTTACCACAGTCAAAACCCTGAAGAGATCTTGCAGCTGCAACCTGCATGGGAAAACCCTCCACACACAATACCTCGGCCCCTGCACAAGATCACTGTTGATGATGAATGTCCCCAGGCAATCCCCACATCATGCATACAGACCAGCATACCAACACTAGACATCTCTACCGACATCCACCCTGCCCTCAAACCCACACTTGAAGAATTTAAGTCCCTGTTTTCACTCGAATTGGGTCGTACAAATGTCACACAGCACGTCATCGACACGGGTAATGCACTACCCATCAAAGTTCCACCCCACCCAATCCCATTCCACTACACTGAACAAGTTCACCAGCAGCTCCAGGAGATGGCCCATGAAGGAATCATACAACCTAGTGCTACCCCATGGTGTGCTCCTGCTGTATATGTGACCGGATTTGCGAAAAGGTACCTTTTTCACACACAAATTTTGACCCATTTTTTGAACTTTAAAGCTTCATAAAATTTTGATCATGGCATATAATTGCTTGAAATTTTCAATGAATGTAGCTACAGTATCTGGCTACATTTTGATACTAAGAGAAAGTTAATCAGTATAAGGCATCAAGTGTTACATCATTTTGTTTGCTGGTATGTCAAATGTGTGGAAAAGGTACCTTTTCGCAAATCCGGTCACATATGTACCCAAAACCCTCCGGAGAAATCCGAATATGTATAGACTACGTCCAGCTAAATAGTGTCACAAAGAAAGACTCATACCCAGTCCCCTGTGCTGAAGGCCCCCAACAGAAACTAGCTGGTAAAAAGGTTTTTTCTAAACTAGACCTTCATAGTGCCTATTGGCAGTTTCCTATGGAGCCACAGTCAGTAGAGAAGACTGCATTTTGTCCTGGGCCAGGTTATGGACTCTGGGAATTTATCAGGATGCCCTATGGTTTAACGGGTGCTACTCAGACCTGCCAGAGAGGCCTTGACAACATCCTGCAGGACTGTAAGGATTGCATTGACAATTATGTGGATGACTGTATCGTATTTTCAGATGACATGGTCACACACATCCAATATCTCAAGAGTCCTCGGCCAATTGTCAGCTGCTAGCTTCACTCTTCGTGGCTCAGAGTGCTTTTTTGGGAAGAATAACACCACCAATCTTGGATTTGACTATTCAGCTGATGGAGTAGCCCCCTCCCCAGAGAAGACCAAGACCATTTCCACCTGGCCTGTGCCAAAGACTACCAAGGACCTCCGCTCCTTCCTTGGTTTAGTGAACTTCTACCACCGCTTTGTACACAATTTTGCTGACACTGTTAGCCCCTTAACTGAACTCACAGGCAAAAATTCCCCGTTTAGATGGGAGAACACACACCAACATACCGTGTCTAATGCATGTTTCAATCGCTTTGATTGAAACATGCATTAACTAACCCCCCATACTAGATTACCCCAAACAACATGACACTTTTGTGCTTACCACTGATGCATCAGACACGGGCCTGGGTGTGGTCCTTTCCACAGCCAGAGGCGCAGTTGTTGAATATGCCAGCCACACTTTAACTAAGACGAAGAGAAACAACTCTACCACTGAGAACAAGTGTTTAGCAATTGTCTGGGCAACTCAGAAGTTACGGCATTATCTTGTTGATGCTCACTTTGTCATCAAAACAGACCACAAGCCTTTAGAGTGGCTACAATCAAAGCGATCCAGCCATGCATGTTCACAGAAATTAGAGAGATGGGCCCTACAGCTGTGTGGATTTGACTTCTCCATTGTGTACCATCAGGGATCACAGAACCAACATACAGATGCACTCTCTTGGAGACCCATCACAATGGTAGCCATTGGCAGGGACCTAGACCACACAATGATTGCAGCAGCTCAGAAGTCAGACCCAATACTCCATACAGCAGATGTCATGCAAAGAGAAACCATCACTCACTGGGAACTGGAGGAAATTTCCTTTAAAGAGATTCCATCAATTCTGGTCTCAGCTCACTCTACATCAGTCTATACTGTACCACAAAGTGAAGACTCCAACAATGCACGAAGAGAAACTGCTTCTAGTTGCACCAGCATCTATGCGGAAACAACTTCTGAAGAATGCCCATGACAATGCTGGCCACCAGGGTACCGATAGGACCATGGAATGACTGTCAGAAGCAATCTATTGGGTGGGAATGGGTAAAGGTGTCAATACCTACTGTAGTCACTGTGTCACATGCCAACGCGCTAAGGCAACTGCCTTTCGACAAGCTCCACTTCAGCCAGTAGTAGCTAGTAGGCCATGGGAACTAGTGGCAGTTGACATTCTCAAAGTGCCAATGTCACGTCAGGGAAACCAGTATATGCTTGTGGTGTAAGACTATTTTTCCAAGTGGCCATTTGCTGTGCCCCTGTCTGACCAAACATCCAACAAGATAGTCCAGGCCCTTAAGGATCAGGTGTTCACACTGTTTGGGCCTCCCCAGAGACTACATTCTGACCAAGGCAGAAATTTTGAGAGCCAGATACTCAGTGAACTGTGCAAGGCCTTTGGCATTACCAAGTCCCGAACAACACCATATCACCCAATGGGTGACGGGCTTGTTGAACGGATGAACCAATCCATATTAAATATGCTTCGTGGCCTGGTAGATAGAGAGGGGAACTGGGAGGAACATCTACAGCTACTCTTGTACCTATATAGAACAACAAAACATGCAACAACCGGCCTCTCCCCGTATGAGATTCTATTTGGGTCAAACCCACCACCACCGAACCTCCCAACAGCAAGTATAGTCTCACACCGAGACCCACAGAACTACAGCTCCCACCCACAGGGAAAGCTTATAGAACTGAGAGAATTAGTGGAGTCTAACACTGTGGAAGCAGCAACCAGACAGCAGCTAAGCTATTGTAGTAATGAACCAGTGAGATTACAAGTTGGCCAAGAAGTTCTTCTGGACAATCCCACCAAAGGAAAACTAGATCCACGTTGGACTGGACCCTGGACAGTGAGAGAGTTAAAAGGACCACTGAACATAAGAATAGAGATGAACAATAAGAAATGGATCGTTCATGTCAACAGGCTAAGACCACTTTTGAGACCTGATCTAACAGATGAGCATTCTGGGGGACAGTGGAGTCCACCATTATTTGAGTATTATTGTGATGATCATCCAGCATCTGCCCCTCAACGGGAGCCCCCAGCAGCTCCTCAGTCTGGACAGCCTGTTACCACTAGAAGTGGATTAGTTGTTAGACCAGTTGATTATTATGGATATTGACCAAACACACACTCATTTTTCATGCACATGCACAACACTGTTTAATTGTAAATGTTTGTTTTAAGGGGGGAGGTATGTAATAGCATTACTGACACACCATAGTTATTGCATTCAAATAATTGCCCCCCTATCATGTGAGATTGTAAGTGTGACCTCGTGTATCATTGCTTATAAGAAATCGCTTGTGTCGTTGCTGCTGTGACGTTTACACCTCTAAAACAATAATTACCAATTAAGCTATTCTGACTTTACAACTCTTCAATAATGCACAAAATCTTTCAGTATAGACTTAGAGTGGTAAGATTTAACTATGAAACAATTTATTACTTGCCTTTCGCTAAAAATAATAGCTGTAATGAAAATGACTCATAATGGAACCTGCCTCTGATGGGCTTTTCTGCCTTTAAGTTGGAGCAAATTTTCTAGAATCACACGACATATTTTTGTTATAAAGTAAGTAAGGGACACCTACATTCATGTAATTCCAGTACTAATTATTGTCTAAGTTATTTAACACCAGGTAGTGTCTGCAATATGTGTTATGTTAATCAGATTGTGTCAGATGCCTCTACAGAGTAGACTAGCTATACATACATACAAATATACTTGTAGCCAACTTGTCACAAGAATGTAACAAAAGGACTTGCCATGGCTAATTCTATATGCCAGTGAATCACAAACTTATGGGCCATAGTCTGTGAACTTTTCTGAATGTAGCTAAAACCTTGTATACTGTAGTTATCTTTCAATACGCCATTCTCCGTTTAATAGTACAGTCTCCTCAGTTAAGTAAATGAGAAAATGGCATAGCTATGATGCTAGCTAAAAATTAATGCAGTAGTTGTATATAGGAGAGGCCTACTGTAGCTAGCTAGATGATTGTTTGCAATATACCTGTTCTAACTCTCTCATGCACAACTGTGCAGCCTCAAAAAGCACGAAGAGTTAAAAAGGTCTGCAGCCATAGCAGTGGAGGATGAGGGAGGGGGGCACAGGGGGCATGTGCTCTCCCACAAAAAAATATATATGTATATATGTGACCAGATTTCACATAACAAGGCTTACACACACACAAAATCAAACTTACGTTTTTACCAGAAATGGATTGCTGGCCTAATACACTATCATATTCCACACTGTACTTCCTTCAGGACTGGCAAGTCTGGTTTCTGTGACAGCTTTCTTCCGACCCTGTCAAAGCCACGAGTGGGAGATTGGTGCCATTGAATGGCCATGGCTTTGTGATAATGGTGTGTAGTGAGCTGGGACTTCACAGAGAGCTCGCCAATAGTGTTCTCAGTCAATTTGGAGTGATTTTAGGGCCATGGAGAGCCCAAACTTGGCCTCTGGATTCCAATCGTCTTCTTGCTTCATTTTATACCCCTATAATAAGCCCACCCACCGCCCCCCACCCTCCCACCCTATTACTACCACCTGTGATATTATTACCTGCTCGAGAAAAGCTGCCCAAAACAGGGCTAATTTTGGGTATCAGAAATGTATACACCCACTCAGTAATAGCTAGTAAATAGATGCATACTTGGTGCAAATTGTGTTTGCACAGCTGTAGGCACTGGGAAGTTATTACACAATGATTACTTAAAATCGCCATATCTCCTAACGAAGCTTTGTACGTTGAAGCCGGGTTTTGTCAAATTCAGTCACATATAATCATTGTACAGTCACCTGCACATGTAACACTTATTAAGAATCATCCACAGTTGCTGAGTATATGATGACAACTTGCAACAAGTACGTATATTTAACCCGCTAGTTTTTTTTTCCAAATGATTGAAATGCATGGCTCATTCTACGTACATGAAAGCTTATAACTGAACTACTCATGACTGTCACTGATTCGTACAGCTTTTGTCAATGCAGACCACTTAGATAGTGTGATGATTTATTAGATATTTGTGCATAAAACCGCTCTACATCCAAAAATTTCTGTCCTGAAACTACAGCTGTAAAATATTTTCAGCGCAGTTGCTATATGCCGTGGTATGCACCTCGTACAGGATTATCCTTCAGTGTTCGCCCTCCAGTGCCTAACTGGTAAAGCAGATAAATCAAAAACAAAGCCGTGGAGCACCCCCTTGTTAAACCCTGCATCCATGCATCTCTGAATGTAGTTAGCTAGCGTGGTCAAGCAAAATACTGACTGTCCAGTATCCAGTCTGGTACATTTAGCTCAATTGTCCAGGTTTTGCTCACTGAAATGAATGCGTGTTGCTCAAACTGAGCCTCGCTCAAAGCCTATCGCCATGCACGGCACTCAGTAATGGAGTTGGACACACCCATACATCAAACATACCGCTTGTGCACCACCCGTCCCAATTGATTTTGGATTCAGAGCACTAGAACAATACTACTAAAGTCTACAGTAGAAACTTACATCCATCCACAACTGTCTAACGAACTCTTTGGTACGCAGTTTGAGACAATCACTCAGTCAGTAATATTGGTCACATGATACGGTAGTTTACAGTTTGCGGCACAGATGTATCTATGGGTGGGGTTGTTAAAATAATGCTATATGATTGTATTTTTTTCCCAGGGAAGACTGCTCAGTATAAAAATAGCTACTAGTACTGCTTTTCAACTGTGCCATTGTTCTTGTACTTTGCATTTTACTGTTGTAGACCTAGGTAGCAAATGCTGTGCAACTATCTGATGAGTGTTACTCTTAAAGTTAGCTCTACCCAATAAATCATAAATTATTGTTCCTTCAGTCACATTAGCATTATGTAAATGCTGATGGATCATTCCATGCCAAATTACATCATGAAATTTGTAGGTTGGCTCCTCAGATTTTCAAGTTTGTAGTAATTTATGTGGTACTCATCCAGGAGGGAGGAGACACCTTAGACCACTCCAAATAAATTCTCTGTTTCCCGTCCTGGACTCAAGTATATTTGCATGCGGGCGGGCGGGCGGTCCATTTCCATTATTTCATTATGAGATTGGCAGCTTTTCAAGCCATTATTTGCCTGGCACAACTATAAAAAGCTGCATAAAAGCATGCTTAAGTTTGTTCATTCCTTTTTAAGTTGCAAAAATAGCACAAACGTGAAGTTTGTGCCGACTTGATAGCTCTGCTGACACGTGAACTGATCCTGTTCCAAGATGGCTTTTACTGAGCCTGTCAGTATGCAAGAATAACCGGAAAATAATAAGGGAATAATGGAATATTTAAAGCTGACAGTAACTAGATGCGGGCGTGGACGGGAAACAGAGAATTTATTTGGAGTGGCCTTATTTAGGGGGGAGCCTAGCTTGGTGATGGACCTAGCTGCCCTCCACCAACTACATTATCAAGACACACGGTAGTGTATCGTGCGGCCCAAGAAGCCGGCGCGTAACACCCGTGAGTATATTGACAGGAAGAAAGAAAACGCAATTTTTGCACCTTCGTAGCTCTGTGCTCCCTAGATGAAACAAGACGATTTTTGCTGTGGACATGCCCTACAACTGCAGCACTCCACATTCCAAATTTGAGCGAAATCGCTTCACGCGTTCCCGAGATATGCGACTTCAAAAATTGGCTCAGTTTCTTAGTTTTTTTTGGTGGGGACTATTCTACGGAACGGAACGGAACGGAACGGAACGGAATGATGGACTAAACCACGGAACGGAACGCTTTCTCAAACTGAAGCTTGCAACTTACCATTGCTGAAACTTCCCTTATAAGTTAGCAGTGGCATCTCCAGTGGGTGGTTAAACATAAGATAAAAAGAATTAACGGATCGATTGTGGGTTTTTGTTGGTTGTCATTAGTAACGAAGTATTATTGTGGGATGAGCTGTATCAGTGATGTTCATCCATACGGAAGGGAACTTTATGTGAGCTGTTTTTCTTATTTAGACTTTACAAAAACAGTCTGGGCCGGTCTTTCAAGTCATAAGTCAGTGTATAAATAAAGCAAGCAGGAAGATACTGGTAACAGGAAAGAGCCAGCTGAATTAAAACTTGAAGAATTTTGTGCAGTGTGTGAGGAGCAAATATTTTGGCAGACCGCAAGGAGGGTATATTCTGCAAACATCACTGAAGTGTATGCATGGAGTTATTTATATATTAACAGCTGGTGCAGTGGACTAATGCCGTATTCAATAGTGAGCTGATTTTATCTGTTGCACAATTCAAGGATGTGTCTGACTGCTAGCCTTGAATCAGGCTAAATGTCAAAACTCCAAGATCAGCCAAATTTCTATTATAAACCGCATGTAAAACCATGCCCGTAGCCACCAGGCAAACGTGATTTGGACCAGGATGTGTGTGTAATTTCAATGTATCTAGTCAGACCTGAAATGGAACACTGACATTAATTACATACCACCTAAGAATCCTAGGATTTCTTAAGTGTAACATTTCACATGCTTCACTTCAAACAAAACAGGTTAAATTTGTTCGTCTATTTTCAAGTGATTCCCAGTCCAGCTGGTCCATGAAATTACAATGGGATCACATGTATTTGTTACAGTGCGGGCTGTCCTGTGTTGGATCTACTCTAGAGTTGAGATTTCAAGGTAGACTCACTGCCAATTTACTGACACTAGTACTGTTGTAGCATGTTTAAGTGGAGGACAAATGAAATAGTAATGCTAGATTATTTATGTATACAAATTTTTCATAATGAAATTGATATCCTATTTTGATTTGTACTTCCACTTTGTAACATATTCAAGAGCAAGAAGCTACCACACTTAATCTCCAACCACTGTCATTAATTAACAAGATCTCACTAGTCTGTAATTCACCTTACTGTAGTGATTTTATTGATTCATCTGTATGCTTTCTTCATTTCCTTTGAAGTTGTACCAAGATTTCATAATAAGGTGGGGAGTGTCTAACTTGAATGCATTCACCAAACACCCTACTTAAAGTAACACCTCGGCCTTATTTCAGAACAAAGGCTTTACCTTCTTCAGCAACTCTAATCAACAGTTTTCTATCCCCCAGTAAAGGTGTTGATTTGATGAAAGGTGAACTTTACACAGGGTGTTTGTACAGGCCATACTGAGAGTTAGACACTCTCCCCCATACAAATCAGTATTACGAACTCTTGGTTGTACAGTGTAGGTAAACAAAGATAAGTTTCTCTCCCATCTTATTCTAGGATTTCTATTGACAAGGAAAATTCAATTATTTGTATACAGGCTCAAAATTGAGAAAATATAAAGAAAGTGAATTAATATTATACAGTCAGTTTGCTTTTGGATATTTAATGTCTCCAACCACAACAAAAATTCGATGAATCCATGCATCTCATCACTGGTCGTCTGAACATTCTGAAAGTGATACCTCACTCAATCAACCATATATTCTGTTTATTAGACTGAATAAAGTCATGATTACCTAAACAATCACTTAATTAATGTTTTATAATTATCCTATTCCATTTTCCTGGAGGTTCCACTGATAAAATGCAATTTCAGCAATGATAGCAGCTAGCCAAGCTGCAAGTTGATTCAGAAAGCACTCCATTCTGTAAAATAGACCCCATCCAGAATTCAACTCAGTACTCAGGCTGAGATATCTGACAATAGTCCACTATTCTGTTAATGAATCATTGATGTTCACACAATATAGCCTCCTTGAGGTATCTGAATGTTTGCTCCTCACACACTGCACAAAATTCCTTTAGATTCTACTTAGACTGAGTTGATTCAGCTTGTCACCATACTTGTTTCCTTTGTAGTGTAGCTATACACATACTCATTTATGCCGATTAGAAAGGCTGGGCCTCAGACTGTACATTCTAAAGTCAAGTAAGTAAAAATAATTCACACACTAGTAAAAAAAAGTCATGCATTAAGTTCCCTACTTGATATTTCTGAAGATGAAATCACTGAGTCAGCTATTCCCACAATTAGTACTTCGTTACTAATGACAACCAACAAGAACCCACAATCGATCCTTAAATTCGTTTTATCTTTTATGGGGTACGTTTGATTACCTGCTGGAAGTGCCACTGATAACTTGTACAGCAATGGTAAGCTGCAAGCTTCAATCTGAGAAAGCATTCCGTTCCGCAGTTTAGTCCATCATTCCGTTCCGTTCCGTTCCGTAGAATAGTCCCCACCTTTTTTTTCTTCTTATTTTTCTTTTTCTCGTCGCACACTTACAAAAACTGCTATAAAACGCGAACGCCACATCCGATTGCCTTAAAATTTGGCACACAGAAGGGAGATATAAAGGCGCATCTCGGTACCAACTTTGGCTGGAATACGATGAACAGGCAATGAGTTATGAGCGATTATTCACGAAAAATAACACCAATATGTTGTCACGCCTACAGGGTAAACCGCGTATGGGAAGAAGCTGAAAATCGGTGGGTGAATAGGTTAACTATTGAACCTCAAATCTTTTGTGGTTTGAAAGAAATCGAGTTAAAAAACATGGAGATACAACAAAAAAACCAACAGTGTGTAACAATTACGCAATCGAGATTAGCTAATTAAAAAAACGACTGCTTGCCACGCCTACCAGATAAACCGCTTCGGGTAATGCTTTGAAAATCGTTGTACAGATGGAGTAATCATCTTAGAAAGGCTCATCAATGGTGTAGAAGAATCAGACTTAAAGCCACGGAGTTATAACACGAAATCCAACTTGGTGCAGCAAGTGCGAAATCGAGATACTCTAATAGAGCAGTCATCCTAATAGAGCAGTCACCCTGAAGAGAATTCAAGAGATCAGCTAGAAACAAGTAACCTGCATAGAGATCAGCTACAAAGAAACCATTATTTAAAGAACTCAGCTGCAAACAAATCACCTATACAGAATTCAGCTACAAACAAATCACCATGTAGAGAGATCAGCTAGAAGAAGTTATCTTGTAGATAGTTCAGCTAAAAACAAATCACCCTGTAGAGAGATCAGCTAGAAGAAGTTAACTTGTAGAGAGTTCAGCTACAAAGAAACCATCATTTAGAGAGTTCAGCTAGAAGAAGTCACCTTGTAGAAAGTTCAGTTACAAAGAAACCACCATGTAGAGAGTTCAGCTACAAAGTAGTGACCTTGTAGAGACATCAGCTAGAAAAGTTACCTTGTAGAGAGTTCAGCTACAAAGAAACCATTCTGTAAAGAGCTCAGCTGCAAACAAATCACCTGTACAGAATTCAGCTACAAACAAATCACCCTGTAGAGAGATCAGCTAGAAGATATTACCTTGTAGATAGTTCAGCTACAAACTAGTGACCTAGTAGAGACATCAGCTAGAAGAAGTTACCTTGTAGAGAGTTCAACTACAAAGAAACCATTCTGTAAAAAGCTCAGCTGCAAACAAATCACCTATACAGAATTCAGCTACAAACAAATCACCCTGTGGAGAGATCAGCTAGAAGAAGTTATCTTGTAGATAGTTCAGCTACAAACAAATCACCCTGTAGAAAGATCAGCTAGAAAGATCAGCTAGAAGGAGTTACCTTGTAGAGAGTTCAGTTACAAAGAAACCACCATGTAGAGAATTCAGCTACAAACAAATCACCCTGTAGAAAGATCAGCTAGAAAGATCAGCTAGAAGAAGTTACCTTGTAGAGAGTTCAGTTACAAAGAAACCACCATGGAGAGTCCTGCAATAAATATATGTATTATATATATAATTTGTACATTTACTGATAAAATAAATATTTAAAGTACACCTGTTTCATCTTTTCTTCTTCCTGTGGTAAAGAAAAAAAGATATGTTAAAAAAGTCCCAAAGCCGGCCATAGGCCGACTTTGAGAATACAAATACAAAAAGAAGTGATATCTAATCCAAAACAGCCAAGCTGTAAAAACAGTGTGGCCCTCAAAAAGGCTATGGTGAAAAAAGATGTGAAATCCAAGGTGGCGGCCAAGAAATGGCTGTGATGGTAGGTTAATGGTAAAAATTTTAATAACGACAATTCAGATGAATTTGGTGCCACTTGGTCTTGGTACAAAATTCACCTGAATTGTCGTTATTAAAATTTTTACCATTAACCTACCATCACAGCCATTTCTTGGCCGCCACCTTGGATTTCACATCTTTTTTCACCATAGCCTTTTTGAGGGCCGCACTGTTTTTTACAGCTTGGCTGTTTTGGATTAGATATTTATAACAAGTTCATCTTCGCTTGGTTACAACTTCTCATGCACTTTGTTACTATTTTAACATAATTTTTTTACTGATTGAACACTCAACACTATGAGGTTAACGTTGTCTTCAATTTAGAGGTATACTTTAGGAAAAATAATTCCCCAATGGTATCCATCTTACAATCGAACTGAATGAAAACATAATGGACAACAACCATAACTATAATTAGATTTCAGACAACACTGAGTAATCTAGTCTAGACTGTCAAAGTTTTAAGAGGGTTTTTACTGCATATGCATACAGTATGTGACCGGATTTGTTTGCGAAACAGTGTGTTTAATTTTCCACACATTTAACATACCAGCAAACAACATGTGACTAATTGTACTGATAATGTTTCTCTTTATATCAAAACTGAGCTGTAGTTTCACTGAGTGAAAATCTTTGACAATTAATCCAATTAAAAAGAAATAATGGAGTTTTAAAGTTCAGAAAATAGATTTAATTTTGTGCATGAATATTTGTAAATATAGGACAATCAATGTTAGCAATAGTGAAGAACTTATGCATTGTACATTAAGGCAAATTTCATTTTGTGGTGATAAAAAGTTGGGACAGTATTCTGTCTGTACCAGGGGTGGAGAACAGTACTCAAAAGTGGGGGGCAAATTATGTGGGTGGCTGTAAGTCACACAGTGTTTTAAAATCATGAATTACTGTACCTTAGTAAGCAAAGCTGCCGAAGCATACCAACATGCAAAGTTTTCTGATACTGGGGGGATCTTGAGCATGCCCCCACAGGAAAATTTTGAGATTTGAATGCTTGAGATTCAATCTGAGAGTATTTTCAGTGGTACATGCACAATAATCCTATAATATTATAACAATAACTATCATTAAGATACTGTAGATACAGTAGTAAATGAAGGCATTTTAGACAGACTCATGCTCTTATGCTCTTGACTACGTATCAATATACTGTGTTAATGGAGATAGATTGAATTAATTGCATAGCAGAACCAACTCATATGATTCCACTGAATGTTCTATTAGAGTAGTTAGGTGACTACTCTATTAGAGTATCTCGATCTCGTGCATTCCCAGCACTGACTCATGCAGTATTCCATGCTTGCATAACCTTTAGCACAAACTCTAGTACATCAAGGCAGAGTAAGTTGGCTAATTACTACAACAGTTGTTTTATTTTGGCAACTGAGTATTGGAAAAAGTGAGGGGGCACTGATCCTCCACTTGTAAAAGTGGGGGATCAGTTCCTCCTTCTGCCCCCCCCCCCCCCCCCCCCCCCATTTCTCTACCCCTGTTCTGTACATGTGATCCAGCAGAGTTTATAATGAATAACAACTTATCCCACTAACAGTACTAGTCTAGTACTGTTAGTTGGATAAGTTGTCGTTCAATATAAACTCTACTGGATCACATGTACAGAATCTGTATGCCCACAGCCCTTGGGCTTTGCATGGGTATAATATGCATATAAGGCAAATCACCCGTGCCCATTTTACAACTATATCCATGTGAGGAAATCTATTACACTGTCAAACTCTGCTGTTGTTGAAGCTATCTAAATATATATTACTAGTATGCATGGTAAAGAAGAACACAACAACTGCAAAGGAAAGATGAGCTAGCTAACAGAGGTGAAGAAAGAGCTTAGTGTCACTCGGTTCAAGGCTGCTGGCATGAAAAAGTAGCAGAAAAATTGTGGAAGATGGTACAACAGTCAGAAGCGTAAGTGACTAGCCACTTCCTTTTTCTGAACCTTTTTTCAATATTTATCATAATGATAAAGACACACGATAGTGTGTAGTGCGGCCCAAGAAGCCGGCGCGCCACACTGTGGGTAATTGACAGGAAGAAAAAAACGTCATTTCCACACTTTTGTATCTAGGTGATGCCTTATCCGATTGGAACCAAAGTTGCTACAGAGTTTCCCGCCATCCAGGGGAGTCTACATACCAAATGTGAAGGAAATCGCTCCAGCCATTTCCTAGATACGAGCTGCCAAAGTTTCGATTTTTTTTCGTTTTTTTTTCTTCATGTTTTCGCACGCTTGCAAAAATTGCTATGAAACGCGAACGCGTACTCCGATCGCTTTGAAATTTGGCACACAGGAAGGGAGTCCAAAGGCGAATCCTAGCATCAAATTTGTTGCAAATCCGATGAATGGTTCGGGAGTTATGACCGATTATTCGCGTAAAACAAGATCGATATGTTGTCACGCCTACAGGGTAAACCGCTTCAAGGAATGAGTTGAAAATTGCTATGTAGATGGAGTAACCATAGTAGGAGTGCCTTTTGGTAGTTTGAAAAGAATCGAGATAAAAACCATGGAGATATGACACAAAACCCAACCTGTGTCACAATTACGCGATCGATTTTTATGAATAAAAAAACTATTAGTTTTCACTCCTACTAGGCAAACCGCTTAGAGCAATGAGTTAAAAATCGGTGTATAGCTGGAATAATCTTCATAGAAAGTCCTTGCAGTCGTACAGAAGAATCGGATTACAAACCACTGAATTATGATTCGAAAGCCAACTCCGTGTAGCAAACGCGAGATCGAGATACTCTAATAGAACAGTCACCCTAATAGAGCATTCGGCTAATTTATTTACTCCATTATAGAATTCTAGTACATTACAAGTTATTCTGTAGGGAATTCAGCTGCAAACAGTTAATCTTATAGACAGTTCAGCAAGAAGCAAATCACCCTATAGAGAGTTCAGCTACAAATATATTGCTGTAGTGATTCAGAACATTATACAAGTAACACTGAAGAGAGTTCAGCTATAAACAAGTCATGTACCCTGTAGAGAGTTTAGCTACAAGCAATTCACTCTGTAGAAATTCTGCTACAAACAAGTCTTCATTCAGAGAGTTTAGCAACCAAAATCCACCATATAAAGACTTCAGCTTTACTAACAAGTTACTCTGTAGAGAGATCAACTAGAAATAAGAGAAAGCTCAGCTAGAAAACGTCACCTTGTAGAGAGTTCAGCTACAAACAAATCACACTGTAGAGAGATCAGATAGAAGAAACCACTTTGTAGAGGGTTCAGCTGTGAAGTGATCACACTGGAGAGAGTTCAGCTAGAAAAAAATCACCCTGTAGAGAGTTCAGCTAGAAACAGTCACCTGTAGTGACATCAGCTACAAAGAAACCACCCTGTAGATAGTTCAACTACAAACAAATCACCCTGCAGAGAGTTTGGCTACAAAAATATCCTGTAGAGTATTCAGCTACAAACAAATCACCTTGTAGAGTGTACAACTAGATACAAGTCACCCAGTAGAGAGATCAGCTACAAGAAGTTACATTGTAGAGAGATCAACTAGAAGAAATCGCCTTGCAGAGAGTTCAGCTACAAAGAAACCATCCTGTAGAGAGTTCAGCTACAACCACAACACCCTGCATAGAGTTTAGCTACAAAGAAACCATCATGTAGAGAGTTCAGCTGCAAACAAATCATCCTGTAGAGAATTCAGCTACACACAAATCGTCCTGTAGAGAGATAAGCTAGAAGAAGTCACCTTGTAGAGTTCAGTTATAAAAAACTACCCTGTAGAGAGTTCAGCTGCAAACAAATCATCCTGTAGAGAATTCAGCTACAAACAAATCGTCCTGTAGAGAGATAAGCTAGAAGAAGTCACCTTTTAGAGTTCAGTTATAAAAAAACCACCCTGTAGAGAGTTCAGCTGCAAACAAATCACCTTGTAGAGAGTTCAGCTATAAACAAGTCACCCTGTAGAGAGATCAGCTACAAAGAAACCATCCTGTAGAGAGTTCAGCTACAAACAAGTTACCCTAAAGAGAGATCAGCTAGAAACAAATCATCTTGTAAAGAGTTCAGCTACAAACAAATCACTGTGTAGAGAGTTCAGCTACAAGAAGTCACCTTGCAGAGAGTTCAGCTACAAAGAAACCACCATGTAGAGAGTTCAGCTGCAAACAAACCACCCTGTAGAGAATTCAGCTACAAATAAATCACCCTGTAGAAAGATCAGATAGAAGAAGTTACCTTTTAGAGAGTTCAGCTACAAAGAAACCATCATGTAGAGAGTTCAGCTACAAACAAGTCACCCTGTAGAGAGATCAGCTAGAAGAAGTTACCTTGTAGAGAGTTCAGCTACAAACAAACCATCATGTAGAGAGATCAGCTACAAACATGTCACCCTGTAGAGATATCAGCTGGATACAAGTTACCTTATAGGGATCAGCTACAAACAAATCACCCTGTAGAAATATGTGTTGGAAACAAAATCATCTTTCATTGTTAAATATACAAATATTTTTAATCAGGCAAAAACTGTACACAACATTTCTTCCTTTGTTCCCATATTTCTACAGAAAAGATAAAAAAAGTTAGAAGGAAGCACCAAAGCCAGTTAATGGCTGGCTTTGTGGCTTGCAATACAAAAAGAAGTGATATCTAAACCAAAACAGCCAAGCTGTAAAAAAAGATTGCGGCCCCCAAAAAGGGCCAGGATGAAAAAAGATGTGAAATCCAAGGTGGCAGCCAAGAATGGCTGTGATGGTAGGTTAATGGCAAAAATTTTAATTACGACGAATTTGGTGCTGAATCCTAGTGGAGGAGGCAACGCAAATTCACCTGAATTGTCGTAATTAAAATTTTTGCCATTAACCTACCATCTCAGTCATTTCTTTGCCGCCACCTTGGATTTCACATCTTTTTTCATCCTGGCCTTTTTGGAGCCGCATTCTTTTTTACAGTTTGGCTGCTTTGGTTTAGATTATATATACATCAACAGCTTTTGCAGAACAAATGAAAATTTAACTAGCTGGTAGGAGTTATCAACACTTCAACAACAATGACAGGCTGACAGTCAGTTATTACAACTTCTAAGTGAGCAATTGAGTTATTTTTTACTAGGACTATATGCTGGGCACAAGTGCTGAGAAATATGACAACAATGCTGCAGCAGGTGAAGGAGTAGTCATACCTGATGAAGAACCCAAACACACCATTTTAATTTGTCAGCTTACTTCAATTGCACATTTTGACAACAATACCATCAGTACAAGTTATAATAATTATTGTAGTTCATGTATGCACAAAAATATTGTAGTCTGAAGTATGTGCGTCACCATTAACTTGTCTCAACACACCTATTCTCTTTAGCTACAGCACTATCTCTAATAAAATGGCAAGGAATGGGATTAAGGGTACCTCATTACTCAATTGTTAAACTGATAACTGTTTATGCTTATTTGTTTACTTTTGCAATATAATTACTTTTGACTGGTGAAGCAATGTTTACCACATAAAGAGAAAGATTGTCATCAAGCATATTATAGTAATTATTAATTACACAACCACTGAGTGAAAAGTGAACTGGCCTTCAGCTATGTTGCACTTCTGCAATCAGTTCACTTGCTATGGAAATTCATGGATGATTCTGTATCTTCTACAATTGGCAAAAAAAGATCTCGGGCTTAAATGTGATGTTAAACTATGATTAGCCTTTAGCTTTAACCAGTCAAATTATACTTGGCTGAAAGCATCAGTCAATCAACAAAAAATTCTGTTAAAATTTCATAGGAACTTGTTGAATGTGTGTGGGGCCCATGTTAGGATTTGATTATGCCCAACCAATACTGGTAAACAAAAGTGGTGGTTTTTGGCAAGGAAAGCCCAAACCTCCATGATCCCTACTACACAACTGCAGTTATTAAGCTTTTAGACATTTATTCCACTTGTACATTGTCTGACCTGCTGTGAAACACACACATATCTACCTGCAGAGACTAGCATTAATAACACTTTCTAAGCGCAAACAAAACTGCATTTAGTAAAAATCTTCACATGATTTTAACTTTTACATGAAAATAAGCAAAAAATACAGTGGATATTAATATGTTTCACTGACACAATAATGATGATGCTAAGTGGTTTTTTGATTGTTCAATAATTATGCATTGAAACTACTGTACATGGATCAATATACATAGTAAACAGTGCATTTACAAGTAAAAGTTCATCAATCTTTAATCATAAGTTCCTTTCGTCCTTGTTGAAACACTTCAGGGCTACATTGTGGAATCACATACTGTATTGTAGATTGAGGCTTACTTTAGTGCACATACTGTTCAGTTCATTTCTTGCAACGTTTTCACAAATCTTTTTTTATTCTTATCACATCTACTACTACATCAGGTTTAGCAGATACATGTATTGTGCAACATAACTCACTTACCAAGTCATAGTCAAAATAAGCTATCCTGTATTCACATGAATAAAGTCGACTCTCCAAAATATGAACACTGTTACATAATGTTGATTGGCAATTGACATGGCATTAAATATTTTAACATACATACCTATATTACCAGTACATGTAGTCCATTAGCTGGTAGTTGTCAATCATTTAACCCCATATGGAAATGATACTAACTAAAATTTTAGGAATCAAAAGTCACTGCACTCAACAGCACATCAACATATAACGTACCTTAATAACTCACCAATAATACGTCTCTTTTTCTATATTAATTAATAATTTGTTTTCTGCCTGACTGTACTTTCTTTCCTTAATTTCATACAGAACAGACAAGATGCTTTGGATACTTTGATGTACACAGCCACGGAAATTGCTTGTTACCATACAGTAGCTGCCCTATACACATTTTAATCATGCATATGTACCTGATATACTGTATTCTTCCAATTCTGTACAACATTGCTTACTTTCCGTAATCATGGTGTACATAATTTACATGAATGCTAATATGAGACAATTAACATTGTAGTAGCTCACTTGCTAACTGTTATGCAAACCAGATATTTCCACTTTTTCATAAAACTAGTAGCTTTTTGTGAGACTTAATCAAAATCATCATCATTAATACTCCACTACAAAACTTCTGTTGAATTAATGAATTTCAGGTATTGTCTTTTTGCTTGATGAGAATAATACTAAGAATATCTGTATTAATCATAAGTAGTATACTACAGCACAATTTAATTTTGCTTCTTACATTTTTGGACAACACATGAAATGTCTTGCTTTGTTTCTCAAAAGTGAAAGTGTTTATGCAGCTTTTGGGATGATATCTTCTCTTTCTTCAAATGTACATATTTACTTTATGCTATATCACTTACTGATTTACCAAGTTTGTTGTTCATGCATTTATAATTTAGTTTGGTTAGTGTATCAAACGTGGAACCTTTCAATTACCAGGCCAGTGCTCTAGCCACTTGGCTATGCTGCCTCACACACACACACGCACGCACGCACGCACGCACGCACGCACGCACGCACACACACACACACACACACCTGATCCACTTGACTGAGGTTGTCCACTTAATGTAATCCTGTCACCAGCTTTATTAGTAGCAGTCAGTGTGATAATGTACACTGTAGGTTGTACTATTACTCAAATCGGAGAACAATGCAGTTCTGTGATGTTGATCAATGGTAGGCCATTGTGCTGATCCAGTTATAGTTGCAATACAAGACACATCTCCACAGTATGGGTTAGTTGTAACATCCCAAGTGATTGTAATGGAATCATGTGTTGTAACAGCACTTCTTAAATTGGATACATTTATGTACATGTGCATGTATCCAGGAATAAAATGGAAGCATTCTTATTACACACACACTGGACTGTATTCTGAAATATTATGTTAAATAAGACAATGTAGGTTATATTACTCACTGTTTCTTGACTTTCTTTAGTACATAGGTTGAAATGCAGAGGCCGAGGTTTGGTCACTAAGACAGGGCATTAATTAATGATCTCAGCTGTGCCCCAATTACTAATAAAATGCCTGCCAAGGTGCCAAACCAAGCATGATGGCTTTTAACCTACTAAAAACTATAATAGTGGGTATGAAAGTAGTTCATTATCTGAACAAAAGAAACAAAAGTCTGTCAATATGGTAAGTTCCTTTACAACACTGGTGTAGGTTTGAGCTGGTAGCCAACTGAATCAGTGCCTGTTTATTTTTCAGATGCATGTATTGTAGCCCTCTGAGTCTCTACAGTTCCTATGGATACATATACGTGAAATTAACAAGGAGAGGACATCCTGACCGCCTGGCAGACTCCTGTAAGCGTTCGAGCATTAATCGAATGGTTGCAGGTTCAATGCTGCCCAGGTCCAGTCATGGATTTTTCTCCTTTCTACATCTTTTCAAACATACTTTCTGTCACAATTTTAAACAGGCTGCATAGGACCAGGAGTCCTACAGACCTTCAGCACTTGCGCTGTAAAGTCTTAATATTTTTTTAAAAATGCAACATATTTTATTCATGGGTAGATGGCATACATTGCTACAGTAAGTTTGGTTAAGGTTTCTGGCAAAAACTTCAACGGTTACAAGATCAACCAAGAATCCTTGCAAGGTCCAGCAACAATGAACCATATAGTGATCTTGTTTTACAGTATTTGGTTTCTATAGATTTCACAACCTAATGAAATCTGAAATGAATGAATGTATTATGTGCTGCTCCAGGAGTTTTACTGCAACCCAACTTTTTGCAATGACAGGGCCTAGCTACATGTACATAGCAGTGTAACAAATATCATTAGGAAGGCATGCACTTGTGCCATAGTGAGAAGCACACTAGCATGTAAGAGATGTAGGGGACATCCTTCCCAATGTTTTTGTAAGTTAGATTTTCTGAAGCTGGATTTAAGTGAATTCAGCAGTTTATTAGCTAGTGTAATAGAAGTCTGGATTAACAAACTCATACACACACTACAAGTGTTAATTGGAATCAATTACAGACACACGTGCATTTGTTATAGATACAGCTTGTGAGTACAGACAAATAAATACATAAATATAATAGTTCAGTTACATTACAATCGTCCTCCCTTCTAAAAAGCTTGTCCCAAGCTTGGTAAGTTACTAATGTCGAACCAGTCTGGTGGTCTTCTGCTGCGTTGCGGATAACGTGATTCATAAGCAGACTCTATGACATGATGTGAAATTTGGGGGAGGGGGGGAGACCAGTTTGATGAAGAGTGTCCATGTGTTGGTAATGTGTGTTATCAGGCTGTGGTATACTTCTGTGCTGATCCCAGTTAGTGTGTACTACTTTAGTCTTTGTCCTATTTGTAATCTTCAGATTTATGGGAGTCTTAAGTTCCACAACAGTCCACCTGCCTTCCCATCTAGGTTGCAATTTACCACCTGTTGGGATGGACAGCCAAGCTGGATCTCCTGGTTGAAATGATCTAGTTTTGGAATGTTTACTGTAGTGAAACATTTGTTTCTGTGCAGCAGACGCCAAATTTGTATGAACTAAATCTTGTAAGTGTGCCGACTTAGCTTGTAGTTCTGCCGTGTAAGTGTTTGGATCAAAGGCAGTTGGTGGTTTAAATGGTGAAGGTTGTGGCTGATGTCCAAACATTAGTTGGAATGGAGATACGCCTGTTGAAGAGTGCTGTGCCGTTCTATATGCATACAGTACCAATGGTAAGTAACGCTCCCAGTCATCTTCTTGATCCACGTAACATCTTAGCATTTGCAATACAAAACGGTTAAAGCGTTCAACCATTTCATCTCCTTGGGGATGGTAGGCCGTGGTTCTTGACATCTGGATGCCAAAAGCTTGCAGCACTTGTGAAAAAAGACAACTTTCAAAGTTTCTACCTTGATCAGTGTATGACTGTTGGAATCCCAAAGTTACTGCATAACTTGATGATAGCATCACTGATTGAAACTGCTGTCTGATCACGAAGTGGAACGGCATCAACCCATTTAGTAAAGTAGTCCATGATAACCAGTAAGTAGTGGTGATTCTTACAAGAAATTGGCACTTCCAAAATGTCTACAGCTAGCATCTCCCATGGGTTGCCAATAGGAACATTGTGAAGTGGTGCCTGAATAGGAGATGGTAACTTGGACGCTTGACATGTATTACATTGTTGACAGTATTGTTGTACATTACCAGCCTTACCAGCCCAATACGCCTGTTGTTGCAAACAGCTTAAGGTTTTGAGGTACCCTTGGTGACCTGCACTGGGAATATCATGTGCCTCTTGTAAAAACTCTGAATGTAAGGTAGGTGGTACTAATGGTACAGTGACACTATCTGAAGCTGGACTGGGATAGCAAGTATGACAAATGACATTATCAACAATACACAATTAGTGCCACAATTGAGCATACCTTCGTAGTGGTGATTGTCTCCATGCAGGGTCATGTGGTGGCTTATCTGGTGATGACAATAATGTTTGGTAGATTTGTTGAAACACAGGATCTGACTGTTGAGCATCTTTCATTCGAATGGTAAGTTGTTGAACAGAAGTCATTGCTACTGTTTGTGATGAACTATGAATAGGAGAGTGTGACAAAGCATCAGCATTCACATTGAGACTGTCTTTACGATAAACTATTTGAAAACTACATTCCTGTATGGCTAATGCCCAGTGACAAAATAACCCTTCCACGTTTTGAGCCAAAAGCCATTGAAGGGGAGCATGATCTGTGAGCAGTTGAAAGGAGCGGCCAAGCAAGTAATGCCAAAACTGTTTTAAAGCAAAAACTGCTGCAAGATATTCTTTCTGTATTGTGCTATACTGCTGTTCAGCACTGTTCAATGTGCAGCTGTCATAGGCTATAACATGGCCATCTTGTTCTAAAATGGCACCAAGGCCTACAGCACTGGCATCAGTTTGCAACAAGAAGGGAGCTGCAGTATTGGTGAAATCTGGAAATGCCAATATTGGTACTTGAATAAGCATAGACTTCAGCACTGAAAAGGCTTTATTGCAGTCCTCAGTCCATGAAAAAGAGATTGACTTTTGGTAAAATTGTGAAGAGGTGCTGCAATGTCGGCGAAGCCTTTGATATATCGGTGGTAATAGGATGTAAGGCTGAGGAATTGTTTTAGTTCTGTAACATTAGAAGGTGGTGGCCATTGATGGATACTGTCAACTTTGCTGGGGTCAGGATGCATACCACTGCCATCAAAAATGTGACCCAAATAAGAGACTTGTGGTAAGCCTATGTGACATTTTTTTCCACGTAGGGTCAAGCCAGCATCTCGAAGACGTTGAAAAACTTGACATAAATGTTGTTGATGGGCTTGTGGTGTTGGGGAGTAAATTAGTAAATCATCGAGGGATGTCATGACGAAAGGTACTCCTCTTGGTACTGAGTCCATTAAACATTGGAAGGACCCTGGGGCACCTGTGAGACCAAAGGCATACGGCAGAATTGATATAGACCCATGCCTGGACTAGGACAGAATGCTGATCGTGAGGAGCCACTGGTAGCTGCCAATATCCACTATGCAAATTCAAGGTCCTAAATACTGTGCACCCTGCTAGTTTATCCTGCACTTCATCTGGAAGAGGTAAGGGATATGCATCTTTTACTGTTTGCTTATTAAGTTGGCAGTAGTCAATACAAATATGCAATTCACCAGACTTTTTAGGAACGAAGACAGCTGGGGCCATCCAGGGGCTGCTGCTCTCAGTGATAACTCCCTGTTTAAGCATTTGTTGGATTTGTCTTTCCGTAATGGGCTGGTACTTGCCTGGGAGGTACACAGATAGGAGGACCCTGGGTAGGAATGTGGTGGGGTATGACCAGGAGTTGTAGAGAAAAGATCTTGGTATTCTGAAATAACACCAGAAAACTCAGCTGTTTGGCAATAGGGAAGATCAAACTGTTTTGGAGCTCCATAATCTGGAATAACAGAGTCTGTGGTGACATCCAAAGCATCTTGTGTAGCTGCTACATGGTATACAAGTGGCTTGTGTTTAACTGCAGCTTGCCAAATATGTTGCAGGTCATCTGTCAGAACAGTAGTGGGTGTTGAGAAGATCTGGATAGTTCCTTTTGAAAAATCGACAGTTCACTTGTGCTGTTGAAAAGTCAACACCTACAATAGCTGGAGCAATGAGATCTTTGACAACAATGAATGTATGTACAATATCCTGTTTCATACCAGGAAGCCATATCACAGCACTGACACAATCAACAATTGACTTAGTATCACCTGAAGCAGTCTGAAGTAATACTTGTGGTAATGGTCTAGACTCAATGGCTGGCAATTTCTGCACGAGGGCCTGACAAAACAGACACAGATGAACCTGAATCGAGTAAAATTTCGCTATTGATTCCACCAACCTTCCCTACTATACTAGATGCATGTGTCTTTACAGTAGCTATAACAACAGTGTTCATAGGGCTTAAGTGCGAGGGGGACATCTGCTGCCCCATACAGACATCCCCTAATCGTTTCCCTGTCAGCAATCTCTTGCCAAATGTCCTGGTCTACCGCAAGTATAGCATCTTTGATTAGCTCTTCTTACTGGACAATAATGCTGAGTGTGCCCTGGCTGCTTGCAGTAATAACAATGTTGTGTACTTCCACTCTTTGATTTTGTGGCAAGTGCAGCCACCTGTTCTGTCAGCTGTTGCATTTGACTTCCCAGTTCGTCAAATTCTGTTGCACGAGTGGATACTGCTGCTGTAGATTTCTCTTCTTCATTAATTGCCATCAAAAGCTTTGCTCTTTTAACAATGGCGCGCAGCATGTTTGGGTCTTCGTAAGTATGACCATATATCCCATCATTTTCACACTTTACGCTGGCTGCCAATAGGCAGTATGATACAATATCGCACACTCTGTGCAATGCACCATCAGTACTTTCAACCAAAACATATACCATTAGTTCCACCAATATCATTTGGACGTCAACATCAATACGCTACTCATACTACACAGCTATTTGCACAGCCACCAAGATGTAGACTTTCTTTTACTCAAAAGCATTTTAGATCTCAAGCTGCCCACTGGTGGAATGCAGTTCCTCACGACATGTTAACATCTCCAACTTTTCAGGACAATTTATTTTCTTATTTGTGTAAAATTTGTTGATGATTTTTGTGTTTGTAAATTGTTTGCTTAATTGTTTTGTATGTGCTATGTGTGTGTTGTACTTTTTTGTTCAGTCTTTGTGTGTGTGCAGTTGTAATTTATATGTGTATATGTACGCTATTTTTGTGTTTCCTCCTCAGTCAGGGAAGAACGGCATTGCCGACTGACTTGAGGCTAATTTAAAAATCAAATCAAACAAATCAAGGCCATCTGCCACACCGACAGCGCGCAGCTGTCTACTAATGGGTCCAGGTAAACCCGCCAGGAACTGGTGTAATAATAATGGCTTGGCCGCTGCTGCTGCCAACTCCGGCATTGCTTGCTTTAGCAGTCGATTAAGGTCATGAAGGTAAGGAGCGACGGCTTCTCCGGGGCGAAGCTTGCGAGAGTGAAGTTCTTCTAACGAGACGAATTCTGTAGGCGCCATCTTGCTGATCAGACTTTTCTTCCGAGTCGCTGTGGCGGCATAGTCTGCCGTACTCTCCGTAGATAATTTCAACCATACCGCCAGTTAACGTGGGCAGTTTCAACAATTTTGTTGCAACATTCGCAGCGGCATAATTTTCAAAACGCTGGAACCACTCTTGAACATCACCATCAGTAATAGACTTCGGTATACTAACCATATCAAAACTTGTGTAAGATATTCCGGATTTCCGAATGGGTTACGCCCGTTTCGTATAAAATAACACCGTCTTCTAAACAAGGCGCCATAACTTCCGCGTACTTTGGTTGACAGACACGAAGTTTGGTTTATCAGATTCCTTGTTGAAATGCGATTCGATTCATGTGTAAGGTCTTTGTGTAGTAGCGAAGGGGAAGCTAAAAAGGAGCCTTGTACCCCAAAATCTACGTGTTCAGAATGCCCGTAAAAACACGTGTTTTTAAACATATTTCTTTAAACTAACCTGTTTAACAATTTGTACGGTCGGAGTCTTATTAAGCATCCTTCGCTGCGTAGAATGATACCAAACTCAGCGAATTTGGTAGAGGATAACAACTTGTAAATTGGGATTTTCCCACCGAGATCATTAAATTTTCCAATAGGTTAATGTATGGAGCGCGTATTATGTCATCATCAGCAGTAAATAACTGTCGCTATGGCAACATTTTCCCATTTGTACGGTCGGAATTGGATAGAGAAATTCAAGGGCTTTCTTTTATTGTATGGTGTGCTATAGAAATTTTGTGAGTTAAAGGTTATTATTATTATTATTAGTGCTTTACAGTGACCAGCACTGAAGGTCTGACAGCAACATATGCTGCAGCCTTAGGATTACCTAACCTACAAGGACTTAGACCTAGTGACTTGACTTAGTGACTTGACTTACTAACTGAAATAAGGTGTAACAGAAAAGGGGCCAAAGTAAGGAAAAAAATCCCTCCAAACCCAGGATTCGAACTGCAGGTCACCCAATGTCTAGTCGGGGCCACACCCAGTCTTCCTCCAGGAGGGATGGATTTTCTTCCTTAAACCTAAAGTATTTATTATTAATGCTTTACAGTGACCAGCACTGAAGGTCTGACAGCAACGGTTGTAAATTAGTGTTTTTGTGTGTAGTGTAAAATACATGTAGCTATTTTGTGTTGGACAGCAAATGACAAGGAATGATGAGATTTTATGATCAGCCTGTATTACCAAGTTGAGGTTTCAAAAAAGATATTAAACAGATATTAGATCTATTTAATGCATAATTCTTAATTTTCAAGGTTTAACACAGTGTTTTGAAAACTTTTAATGTTGACCACCTGAAAATGCTTGATTTGACAAATATGTTTTGATATGCGTGCTTACTAGTCATCCTCTGCTACCAGTGTAACCATAGATACTATAGCCTTACAGGTAAGGCTATAGTATCTATGGTGTAACAGAAGTATACTCGGCACGGATTAACACACTCATACACACACTACAAGCGTTAATTGGAATCAATTACAGACACACGTACATTCGTTATAATTACAGCTTGTGGGTACGGTACAGACAAATAAATACATAAATATAATAGTTCAGTTACATTACACTAGCTATATCTTTATAATGCTTGTGTGGGTGACTGCTCTATTTGGGTATCTCGATTACTCTTGACCAGTTTCTGGAAACCACAGAAACCTCCTTCTGGAGCTGCCGAGGAGCTGCCCTGTAATAAAGCAATATATATTAGTGAGTAGCTAAGCAACAAATTTTGATGAAATTGTTCACTATATGCACAAATTTTCTGTGAAAGTTAAGTAAGGTATAATAAATCATCTGAGACACGGTGCCACATCAAAATCATTGCCTTAGGGCACGTTTTGAAACTTTTAAACTCGGTTATAAGGTGAGGAAACCACACAAGTGCATTTAAATCTTTGTTTTTGCTTAAACAGCATGAATTCACAGGTGTAATCAGAAAATCTTTCAAAATGTGGTAAAATAACCTGTTTTTAAACATTTCTAATGGAGCCAATGTTTCAGCGTTAAAAGTACAGGTATGATCCAATATAGAAGTAATGTATTGTACATCTATGGCTTCATATACCATGTTTGGTGCTTTTATCAAAAAGCGAACGGTTTTTTCGCTTAACCGCAACTTACCCTTAAAGTATAGAGCCCAAGATAAGAATGACTCACGTGTGCTTAAAGTGGGCCCGAGATAAGCTAAACTGCGAGACAAGGACGGAATAATGTTACGAAATCTCAGTGGCCCCGAGCGCGGCGGGGCCACTGAGATTTCTACCACTTTAGAGAATTAGCTAAGGCTAAGCACAAATTTATAGCACGCAGGAACCTGAGAGGGTTAAACGTAAGACTGAGTTGTTTGATTGATTGCACGTTTAGTAGTCTAAACATTAATTTGTGGTAACGATACTAACGATGTTGACAGCTATGCATGTGTGTGGGAGGTAATTACTGTGGCCACTGACTGTGGCCACTGCTGAGAGCGTATTCACGGGTTCTCTCAGTGCCAAAATAGAGCACACCGTCAGTGAACCCTATTTGGGAAAATACCTTGGAAATACTGACCTTTACGTTTGAGCTTAGATGGTATCACAGTATCAGCGTTGAGAAGAGTTTCGAGAAGTGACGAATTTGTCTCACTGACCCGCGTGGAGCTTGCTGAAAACTAATGGCGCCCGTGTTGCTGCTACTACTATGTACGGTAAACATGTACAGTGAAGCTTATGTAGTGCAAGTTTCCACATCAGCTGAGAATCAAGTCGACTCAAGTGAGTCATATATATAATGATTATTGTATTAAAGTACCAACCCGCGAGCTGCAACAAAACGTGTAGCTAGGTTATCGCACAAATCAAGGTATCTTCGCTATTTTAGAGACCTGAGGAATGGCACAATAATCACCGAGGGCGAAGCCTGAGGTGATTATGTGCCATTCCGAAGGTCTCTAAAATAGCGAAGATACCGTGGATTTGGGCGATAACCAATTTAGACTAGCTATGCCGGCTCGTACGGCTCTGGTCACTACCAATAATGGCGGTTTCCTATTAATTATTATTATTATCAATTTACCAAAAAGGAAGGCATACACAAAAGGCAAAGCCTGTACAAGGTGTCCGCCTACAAAAACAAGCATACATATACCTACAGTACACTACAAACTAAACAGTACACAACAAAATACGAAACAGTGATTAAGAAGTTACTTGACACATATTTTAAGTAATTATAAAGGTGATCGAATTAGTGTTAAAACAACTCACTGGTAGGCTTCCTAGATGAATACAATCATCTCTATTATCCAGCGATGTTTTCTTCGCACTCTAGCAATGATTTCTGATGGCTGTAGTGACTGGAATTCAGCAAAACACGTGGCGTACGTGACAAGTACTTTTGTCACGGGTATCTAACCAGTTTAGATACCTACCCCAGGCATCTATTGGATTTTAAATACCTCATTAACGACCAAACTTCAAAGCACACTATGCGTACCATAGTCTAATTGTTATTAGGAATCATAAATGAACTGGTGCAAATAAAATTGTATACCAAGTTTTACTGCCTAAAATCAACTCCATGTCATTTTAGTAGTCTTAGCTTTAGTCAAACTGGTTGGTTTAAATACCTTGTTGACAGCCATCATTTCTTATTTTCGTACCATGTATTTTATACTAATGCACCAATCAAGCACCACCCCCCACTCCCATACACCTACTGGGGATTTGACATCTACATCTTGCCCCACCTGGGGCTTTTGATGGCGGCAGTTTGCTAAACCAAAATACCAAATTCTCTATAGAAACTTTCAAGATGGGGACATAGGGGAATTCTGACAAGCTTCTTAGCCCCAGTACTGGGAAATTTGACACTAGATTTTGTTAACTCCCCTGTATTGCCCCATCCTTTTGGGGGTGGGGGTTGGGCATGACATTTATAGGTGCATAATACAATAAACGCAATTAAAACGCAAGCGTTATCACCCATATCTCTATACAATGCCACCTGAAGTAATGTCCTAATGCTACGTACCACAGTAAACTTTTATTTACTATTGATTATAACAGTATGTGCCCTCCATACAATTTTCTATTTGAGAATATAATTACTCAGATAGGAAATCCCCCAAAACAAGCTGTCACCTTCAACCTGATTCGCTAAACTTGGTAGAATTCTACGTGTCAACACATGCTGATTAAAAATCCACCCAAAGCAAGTGCTTAACTGATTATTATATGGAGTTACATTTAAACAAAAAACAGGGTTTTTCTGTTGTATTATATTACGAACCTGAACATGTAATCTGACAATACAAAGATCTTCGTAATTTAAAGTAGGTGGAAAACGCCATGTTTAATAGACAATGTCATTTTCACGTAATTTTATGTTACAGATTTTTATATTGTACGGTTAAGTTGACAAATATTGTACTGTAGTTCATTGGTTACCCGAGAGGTTCAAATTGTGGCTAAACTAATCTAGACTTGTGGAAATAAAACTACATGACACATAGTGAAGTGCATACTTGTCTCATTGTGTGGTCTTAGGTGTCTTACCAATGTTAGGAGGTTTCTTTATTTATGAGGTGCCACATACTAGACATCAAAGTGAACACTGTTCTAATGACGGTGAAAGAGCTTCAGACAGGGGAAATTGTCTATAACAGTTTTTCAGGCCAAACATTTTAGCCATGTACAGGTGTATTATGCAAGTGGACAGTCAAAAGTATTTTAGTAGCTATGATCATTATAGAAGGTTTGTTTATTGACAGTAAAGCCTATCTAAACCAAAACAGCCAAGCTGTAAAAAAAGAGTGCGGCCTCCAAGGTGAAAAAAGATGTGAAATCCAAGGTGGCGGCCAAGAAATGGCTGTGATGGTAGGTTAATGGCAAAAAATTTAATTATGACAAGTCAGGTGAATTTGTGTTGCCTCCTCCACTAGGATTCAGCACCAAATTCACCTGAATTGTCGTAATTAAAATTTTGCGATTAACCTACCATCACAGCCATTTCTTGGCCACCACCTTGGATTTCACATCTTTTTTCACCTTGGGGGCCGCACTTTTTTTTTACAGCTTGGCTGTTTTGGTTTAGATATCACTTCTTTTTGCGTTGCAAGCCACAAAGTTGGCCATATGGCTTTGATGCTTCTTTTTAACTTGTAAGGAATTGTGGGAAAAAGGAAGTAATTGTGTGTATAGCTTTTGTCTGATGAAATATTTGAAAAATTTAACATTGAATGATGATTATCACATACTGTAGTTAATAAGATGACTTCTTATATAACTGAACTGCATGTAGCTGAAACTCTCATTGTTTGTAGCTGAACTCTTTTCAGGGTGATTTGTTTCTAGCTGAACTCTCTACAGGATGATTTGTTTCTAGCTGAACTCTCTACAGGGTGATTTGCAGTGTTGGGAGTAACGCGCTACTTATGTAACACGTTACGTAATATTATTACTTTTGTGGTAACAAAGTAATATAACGAAATACGCTATGAAAACAGGTAATATAACGCAAGATACTTTACTTACAAACGTAACGCATTACCTAAGTAATATAATTACTGTAACGAGTCTAATATGACGTAATATTATTATTAAAAGTAACGAAGTTACTAATCTCGTTAGTAATCCTCTGAGTAACGCCTAACCACAACGAAGTAACGAGGCCTACTGAATGAAGCTTATTCACTAGCTTCTTACTTATAACCAAGGTTTGCACATTGTCCAACAACGCAATCATGTCACGTGATAAGGTGGTAGTTTCACACGTGACAGCTTAAGGCTGTGGTCACAAAGTAATATAATATGTAATATTATTACAGTTACTTTATTTTATGGGTAATATGTAACTGTAACTAAATAGTTCTGTTGCAAGTAATATGTAATATGTAACTAGTTACTTTTACAAAGTAACTTGCCCAACACTGGTGATTTGTTTGCAGCTGAACTCTCTACATTGTGATTTCTTTGTAGCTGAACTCTCTACAGGGTGACTTGTTCAAGCTGAACTCTCTACAGGGTGGCTGAATTCTCTAAAGGGTGATTTGTTTGCAACTGAACTCTCTACAAGATGATTTGTTTCTAGCTGATCTGTCTATAGTGTAACTTGATTGTAGCTGAACTCTCTACAGGATGGTTTCTTTGTAGCTGATCTCTCTACAGGGTGACTTGTTTCTAGCTAATCTCTCTACACGGTGACTTGTTTCTAGTTGAACTCTCTATAGGGTTATCTGTTTGTTATCGAACTCTCTACAGGATGGTTTCTTTGTAACTGATCTCTCTACAGGGTGACTTGTTTCCAGCTGATCTCTCTACAGGGTGACTTGTTTCTAGCTGATCAATGGATGACTTGTTTCTAGCTGATCTCTCTACACGGTGACTTGTTTCTAGCTGAACTCTCTATAGGAATTTCTGTTTGTGATTGAACTCTCTACAGGATGGTTTCTTTGTACAATAGCTGATCTCTCTACAGGGTGACTTGTTTCTAGCTGATCTCTGTACAGGATGACTTGTTTCTAGCTGATCTCTGTACAGGATGACTTGTTTCTAGCTGATCTCTGGATGACTTGTTTCTAGCTGATCTCTCTACACGGTGACTTGTTTCTAGCTGAACTCTCTATAGGGTTATCTGTTTATAATTGAACTCTCTACAGGATGGTTTCTTTGTAGCTGCTCTCTCTACGGGGTGACTTGTTTCTAGCTGATCCCTCTACAGGGTGAACTTGTTTCTGGCTGAACTTTCTACAGATGATTTATTTATTTATTGTCTAATTCATCCAAATAGGAAGGGGTGGCACCAAAAGGCTAGGCCTGCACAAGAGTGTTTCCCCAAAATATTACACACATACGTATACATATAAGTTACTATAGCATACAAAAAAAAAAGAAAACTAACTGCACAGAGAACATGTACAAAAAGCAAGAGAGCACAACACATGCACACACAAGACAAATTAACAGATTACACAGAATCAAAAAAGTAGTGCTTTACAGCATGACGAAAAGCAGTACGATTTGACGACAATAAAATGTCAAAAGGAATATTGTTCCATATAAATGGTGTATTGCCAAAAAAGAATACCGGAGGGCATTGATGGTAGACTGCAGTGGGAGAATGGAAAGTGAATGCCGTCTCATACTAGAGGACATAAAAGAACAAAAGTCACTAAATTTGACAGCAATTTTATTGTTAATAATATCATAAAGGAGATTAACTGAAAGATAGCCACGGCGAGATTTTAAAGATGGCCATCTCAACTGTTCCAAACATTGATCTGATGACTTGGTCCATGAAAACACAGAGGGATCCCACCTACTACCACATACCCAACAAGCAGCACGACGTTGGATGTTTTCCAAAAGCTGAATGTTCTTTTGAGTAAAAGGATTCCATAGCTGACATCCATATTCCAACAAAGGGCGGACAACGCATCTATAGGCAGTAGATTTAACTTGTGGAGGGGCACCCCACAGAGTGTGGCGTAAATAATTCAAACATTTGGTAGCCTTAGCAGCAATAATTTTACAATGTATAGACCAACATAAATTAGTAGTAATATGAAGCCTCAAATAGCGTATTGAGGTGGACCACCGAAGTGGAATATCATTCACAGAGTAAGTAGTAGTAATTGGAGAATGCTTGTTTGAGATGTACAGAGCCTCACATTTAGGTGGACCAAGGTGAAGTTGCCAGTGTTCTGACCAGAAATAGACATTATTAAAATCCTCTTGCAGTCACTACTGGACTTAATCTCTTTATACAGTGCTACATCATCAGCAAAACATTAAGCTCAGAGTGAGATATGACTTCATGTAAATCATTGATGTACAAGAGGAACAGTAGCAGTCCAAGAACTGAACCTTGGGGCACCCCCGAGAGAACCGGTAACCAATCAGAGTAGCAGCCATTCACCACCACCCGTTGGTCAGAAAACCCATCAACCAATTCAGAAGTGACCCTGTAATCTCTATTCCATTTAGTTTAATAAGCAGATGCTCATGAGGGACAGAGTCAAAGATCTTTGCATAATCAAGGAATATACAGTGGGTAGTACTCTGACGTTCAAGACAAAGGGCCCAGCCATGAATCACAGACAGCAATAAGGAAATAGTAGAATGGATTGGGCGAATACCATGATGACATTTACTAAGTCTACAGTGATTGGAAAGGGCAGATCCAATTTGACAACGAATAATTCTCTCCATCACCGTAACAATAATAGATGTGAGACTAATAGGTCTGTAGTTACTAGAAAGACGTGGATCACCCTTCTTAAATACAGGAACAACATTAGCAGTGACCCAATCCTGTGGCAGCTTTCCAGTTAACATTGACTGATAAAACAGTTTAGACAAAGGTACACAGATGTAAGCAGCTGCCTTCTTTAATAATAATGGAGGAATAAGGTCAGGACCACAAGCCTTAGAGACATCAAGGTTAATTAATTCCTGAAAAACATCATCTGATGTAAAATTGATGGAATCAATAACGAAAGACTGGGCAGCAGTAGAAGATTGTGCAGAGCTCAGATCTGACAACCTTTCGGCTGTAAACACAGATTGGAAATACTGGTTTGTTTGTAGCTGAACTCTGTACATGGTGGTTTCTTTGTAGTTGAACTCTCTACAAGGTGATTTCTTCTAGCTCATCTCTCTACAGGGTGATCTGTTCGTAGCTGAACTTTCTACAGGGTGATTTGTTTGCAGCTGAACTCTTTATATGATGGTTTCTTTGTAGCTGAGCTCTGTACAAGGTAACTTCTTCTAGCTGATCTCTCTATAGGGTGACTTGTTTGTAGCTGAACTATCTACAGGGTGATTTGTTTGTAGTTGAACTCTCTACAAGGTGATCCTTCTAGCTGATCTCTCAACAGGGTGATCTGTTCATAGCTGTACTCTCTACAGGGTGATATGTTTGCAGCTGAACCCTCTACATGGTGGCTTCTTTGCAACTAAACTTTCTATAAGGTGATGTCTTGTAGCTGATCTCTCTACTGGATGACTAATTGTTTCTAGCTGATCTCTCTATAGAGTTATAACTTTCTCTATAGAGTTATAACATGTTTGTATAGCTGAACTCTTTACAGAGTGGTTTTTTTGATTGGTTGCTGAACTCTCCAGCTACACGGTGACTTGTTTGTACTACAGAGTGACTTGTTTGTAGCTGAACTCTCTACAGAGTGACTGACTTGTAGCTGAACATTGCTTAAAGTAACTTGTTTGTAGCTGATCTAGATGAACTCTCTACTGGGTAGCTTGTTTTGTAGCTGAACCCTTTACGCAGTGACTTGTTTGTAGCTGAATTCTCTACAGAGTGACTTGTTGTAGCTGAACTCTTACAAGATGACTTGTTTATAGCTGAATTCTCTTCAGTGTGACTTATAATGTTTTGAATCTCTACAGCAACATATTTGTAGCTGAACTCTCTACAGGGTGACTTGCTTGTAGCTGAATTGTCTATAAGATTAACTGTTTGTTGCTGAACTCCCTACAGAATAACTTGCAATGTCATATAATTCTATAATGGAGTAAGTTATAAAAGTAGCTGAATGCTCTATTAGGGTGACTGTTCTATTAGAATATCTCGATCTCGCATATGCTACACGTAGTTGGCTTTTGAATCATAACACAGTGGTTTGTAATCCGATTCTTCTGTACTACTGCAAGAACTTTCTGTGATAATTATTCCAGCTACACACCGATTTTCAGCTCACTGCTCTAAGCGGTTTGCCTGGTAGGCGTGAAAACTAATAGTTTTTAATTCATAAAAATCAATCGCGTAATTGTGACATAGGTGTAGCGGGGTATGACAATATAGCCGACGTACCTGTCACAGCACCAAAAATGTGTTGGTAGAATTGTAGTACGCCGAGGTTCCACTAACGATTGGCGGAATAGGGGAGGATTCAAGACTGGTCGTGAAGCCAAGCACCTCGTGTTAATGCCACAATCGAACCTGATTCTTATCACGTGAACCGCATACGTGCAACATACTAATAGTGTTACATAATAGGTGTATGTAAAGGTTCTACAGTTCCTCCTCCACGACATCCTCCGGGGGGGGGGCAAAAAGAAGTCTGACCCATTCCTTCACTTGATCTGTGGCCTTCCTTGCAGAAGCTCGCTGTGGGCGACTGTGCTCACTCCCAGAGTTGTCTGGATCAGGAGTAATGTTATCTGAATCGGTAGTAGCAGTAAGACTCTTCTCCACCCCTAGTTCCTTCTCTTCTGTTGCATTGAGTTCTAATGGGTACAGCTTAGTTATTGGTCTAGTTGTATTCCCATTAGCAGTGCGTATTACAGCAGCTCGTATCAGCCCATCTCTTCCAGCAATCAAATCCGTCACTACAGCCATTCTCCAAGTTGCTCGAGGGGTGTCATCATGAACAACGACTACATCACCTTCTCTTATACTCTGTTGTTGTTCCCAGATGCCCTGTGGTACTCCCTTAATGCTGTTAAGTACTCATGACACCACCTCTTGCGAAAATCTCTCAGTATGGCTGCCTGGACCTTGGCTTTCTTCTGAAGTTGACTAGTCTCTCTGTAGCTTGGGTCTATAAGTTCATCCATCTCCACCAACTGATGTGGTAGGAAAGTGATTCTGCGGCCGTGTAGAAGGTGAGCAGGCGTCAAGGGTTCTGGATCACCTAATTCAGAAGAAACGAACGTGAGTGGCCTGTCATTGAGTGTAGCCTCTACTTCTACAGTAATAGTCTCTAAGGTTAGCAGTGAGACATGCCTCCTTCCTAGAACCTTCTTTATTGCAGACTTGGATAGGCCAATCAATCGTTCCCAGAACCCCCCAAACCAGGGGGCCCTCTTCGGTATGAATCGCCATGAAACACTTCTTCTACCAAGTTCCTCCTTGACTGTTGGTGACTCCATTAGGGAACGTAGCTCTGATGCCGCTGATAGGTAGGTTGAACCATTGTCTGACATCATGATTGTTGGTAGTGATCTTCTTCCTGCAAACTTACGAAAAGCCATCAAGAACGTATCAGCTGTCAAGTCCTGGACTATCTCCAGGTGGACGGCACGTGTAGTGGCACAAGTGAAGAGACACAGATATACCTTGACCTCCTCCTTGCCTTGTTGTACATACAGGGCCCCAGTGAAATCCACTCCTGTAAATGTGAATGGGTGGACGTCCTGTGTTCTCATTTGAGGCAAAGGAGGGGGGTCAGGTGCAGCATATGGTCTTCCATTCATTTTGTGGCATGTGACACAGTGATGTAGGATGGACTTGACATACTGGCGTGCAGCAGGAATCCAGAAGGATTGATGTAAACCAGTTAGAGTTGCATTGGTGCCTGAGTGACATAGCTTGATGTGTATGTCTAGGATGATCAGCCTTGACAATGGATGTTTTGGGGGTAACAGGAAAGGAAACTTGGCAGTCTCACTAACGGGAGCATTGTGGATGCGTCCACCACAGCGTAGCAGTCCATCTGAGTCTAGGAACAGCCGTAATTGTCGAACAAGTGACAGTCTAGCTGTTTTAGGCTGCTTTGTTGTCATCTGGAGGTTGTTGATCTCCTTCCAGTAGATGGACTGTTGTGCATCCTTAATCCACCTGAGGCTCACCCGTTGAAGTTCCTCTGCATTGACTGGTCCACTCAACCTCTGCTGCGGTTGTGTTCTGAGATTATCTATAAAACGGTAGACATACGCAGTGACTGACAGTAACTTGGTAAGAGAACAATGGCGATCAATAGAGATGGCACAGTGTAGCCCAAGATCTGGTGGTGCCTGCTTCATGGGCACAAACTCTGTTGCCACTGCTGCTGCCAAAACCATTGGTGGCAAATGTGGTGGTTGAAGAGATGGCCAATAGTCTGGTGTTGTGAGCCACTTGGGGCCATGTTGCCATAGGTGTGATGACATAAGCAGTTTGGTAGTGGTACCCCTTGAGAGAAGATCAGCCGGGTTATCGGCAGTAGGGCAGTAATTCCAATTGGCACTTGGTAATAAGGAATTAATTTCTGTGGTACGGTTCCGTATGAACACCGGAAGAGGCTTCTGGCTCTTGATCCAGTGGAGCACAATCTGACTATCGGACCACATAAAAACTAATGAATTAGAGACAGGAATTGCCTCAATCACAAAGTGTGTCAGACGAGTGCCAACCAGAGCTGCCATGAGTTCTAAGCGTGGGATGGTGAGTGTCTTCAAGGGTGCCACACGGGTCTTTGCTGCTACAAATGACACTTCATTGCTCTGGGTGAGGAATACTACTGCACCATATGCATGTTTGCTTGCATCAACAAAACAGTGCACAACTGGACATGTCATGCGTGCAATAAAGTAACATCTACTTACTGAGAAAGCTGTTGCAGTCTTAAGATCACCAGCAATGTCCTTCCATTGGGCTTGGATGTTCTCTTGTAGTGGCTCATCCCATGTGACCTTAAGTTGCCACAGTGTCTGCATCAGCATCTTGGCACGAATTACTACTGGTGCCACAAATCCCAAGGGGTCGAATACTTTAGAGAGATCTTGTAAAACTTCCCGCTTGGTCACAAGGTGGTCATTAGTTAGAATGGATGGTTTAGCAGCCAGGTGGAGCTTGTCTGACCCAGGGATCCAACGAAGTCCCAAGATATTAACTGATACGGCTTTCTCAGCAGTGTTATCCTTGGTGGCTATTGTGGTCAGTGCAACACTATTGGAGGACCAGCTGCGGAGATTCAGTCTGGCATCACACATGATGGCTCTTGCTTCTCGGTAATAGTTCACCACATCTTGCTCCACATCACAGCCAGTAATGATGTTGTCGACGTAAAGGTTGGAGCACATATCAAGTGATACGGGTGTGCTGTATTGTCTGAGGTGATACTGAAGCACTGCATTGAGCATGAATGGCGAGCTGGTGGCTCCAAAGGGCACTACCTTGAAACGGTACACACAAAATTGACTTGAGGGATCTGTTGGATCAGATAACCAAAAAAAGCGGGTATAGTTCCTATCATCAGGATGTAGCCGTATGTGAAGGAAGGCCTTCTCAATATCAGTAGATATTCCAAAACAATGTGATCTAAAACGAATCAGAATTGCACATAAATCATTATCACATGTTGAACCTATTATCAGACAATCATTAAGACAGGGGCTGTTGGCAGATTCACGGCAACTGCAGTCAAAGACAATTCGTATCGGCGTTGTTGTAGAATCCTTTTCTACAGCATGGTGTGGGATGTAGTGTACTCCAGAGTGTGATGTGGAGTGGTTGTCCACACGTTCAATGAAGCCCCTAGTCTCCTGCTCACTTATGATTTGGTGATACGTCGTCAGTAGATCAGGATTTTTGGATAAACGCTTGACTAGCTGGCGGGTTCTCTGCTTGGCTACAGTTACATTGGTTGGAAGTGCAGGGTGGTCTGGTTTCCAGGGGAATCTGGCAACATATGCTCCGCCCTGATCTCGTTGAACACACGAAGTTAGATAGTGGTTCAGCACATTGTCTCCTAGACTGTCATCAGTGGGGATTACTCCCACAGATTCTAGATCCCAAAACCGCTCCAAGTTGAACTCACTTGGGGGGGTGGTCAACATCATGACGCTGTTGATACTGGTGAAAAATTGTCCGGTTGTTAATGGAGCCGGTCCAGATAGCAGGTAACCCAGCTTTGATTCAACTGCAGTTGGTCCATCACCTCTTATAACACGGTCTCCGACAATGTCCCAGTAGTGGTCAGCCCCTACTAAAATAGAGATGTCAAATTCCTTGTCAGTGGTCAGTGGATGGGCCAGAGGGAGATTCCGGAGGTGTGGAAGTCGAGTAACACTGGAGGTCACTGTGTTCTGTATAGGTGTTGCAATACAAGGTACTACAAGTACAGTGAGTGGTATGGCTTGGCCGGACATGGTAAGCACACTGATAACAGCAACATTCACCTCACGATTCACTTGACACTGTGCGCCGAATGATGAAACTGTGATGTCTTCTTTACAGAATGGTTGTAGAGCAAGGGTCTTAGCTAGCTCTTGAGTGATGAATGACTGCTGAGAACCTTCATCAAACAGCAGGTTAGCCTTGGTCAGGTTGCTTCCATTTGTGACAGTTGCCACAGCTGTTTTCAGAAGGCATACACTGTTTTGTGGTGATGGGATGGTCATTGACAGGGAGGCAGTGTCCGTTGAGTGTGTAATGGTAGCAATGGCAGACTGACTAGGTAGGGTGGTGTTCTGCTGTGCGGTGCTTGCAGAGTGGCCAGATTGGTCTGCAGGGTTGTCTTGCCTAGAAGTACATAGGCTGGTATGATGTTTACGCTGGCAGTTGTGGCAGCGATGTCTAGAGTTACACTGAGACACCCTATGGTGTCCTAGGCAATTAAAACAAAGTTTGTTCTGTTGTACTATATCACAGCGTTGCTTTGGATCCTTGAATGACTCACAAAGTGAAGGAATGTGTGACCCTGCACAGAATGGGCACCGCGGTTTGCCTTTAGTAGTTGTGGACTTCTTAGTACCTGCAAGAAATGAAGCAGTAGGTGGGGGTGGGGAACTGCGTGGTTCTGCTGATCCCATCTCAAGAATGTACAGTTCATTGAGAATAGCTGCTTGTAATTCTGTAATGGACCACTCCTTCCTGCCATGTGATCTGATTAAATTCTTCTTGGTTTGGGACGGCAGTTTTCCCACTAAGAGAATGGGTATGAGTAAAGTGCCATACGAGTCCTCTGGTTTCCCAAGTGTTGCCAGGCTACGGATGTGTGCCTCAGTAGAATCATAGAATTCTCGCAAGCTGGAGACTGTGTTGCTTGGGGCAGGAGTGTCAATCAAAGCTTGCATGTGGGCGTCAACTTGTGTGTAGGTCTGACCAAACCGTTCCTTCAACAAGGTAACTGAATCAGTGTAGCTATCGTTTGTCAACTGGAAGCCAGCGATGACACGGGCAGCATCTCCACGGAGCTGTGCGCGAAGATAACTAAGTTTCTGCACCCTGGTCAAAGAAGTGTTGTTGTGGATTGCCGCCTCGAAGCAGTCCCAGAAGGAGTGCCAATGAAGGGGGTTGCCAGCAAACTGTGGTAGCTCTAATTTGGGTAATCGAGTTACTTGTGGTACCGCAGCAGGAGGAGGTGATGTATGGTAAAGGGATGTGTGCCCTTCTGTAGTTGTGGATACTGACCTAAGGCGTTCAGTGATTTTCACCTTAGCTGAGGATATGGAGGAGTTTACTTCTTCAGTCTGTAATACTTCTGCTTCTATCTCCTCATCGTTTGTGGTGGCTTCCAGTATCTTGGCGTCTAGCCCTGAAATCAATTCTTGTTTCCGCTGGAGTTGTTCGTGGAGGTCCTTCAAACTGGCGATGTTATCCTCAGTGAGCGGTTGTGACGCATTAGTTAGAGTCTCAGTCAAACTCTGTAGTAACTTCGTAAGATGCGCTCGGAATCCTCGTCTAGACGAGATCAGTCTCTTTATTTCCGCCATTGGTTACCACAGCACCATAAATGTAGCGGGGTATGACAATATAGCCGACGTACCTGTCACAGCACCAAAAATGTAGCGGGGTATGACAATATAGCCGACGTACCTGTCACAGCACCAAAAATGTGTTGGTAGAATTGTAGTACGCCGAGGTTCCACTAACGATTGGCGGAATAGGGGAGGATTCAAGACTGGTCGTGAAGCCAAGCACCTCGTGTTAATGCCACAATCGAACCTGATTCTTATCACGTGAACCGCATACGTGCAACATAGTAATAGTGTTACATAATAGGTGTATGTAAAGGTTCTACAGTTCCTCCTCCACGACACAATCCCTGTTGGTTTGTACTAAAGTATCAGCTAACAAGCATGCATGGAACACACATCACACACCTACTGTATAATGTATGGACCATGCATAGTCTAAAGCCCAGTTAACTGCTATTATAGCTACTGATAATTTATGTACGATTATACTCATTGATTGAGGTTTGTGAATATATGCTGTAATAATAATATAATAACTGCTTTGCAGATAGCAATTGCATCAAGAATTTTGCAAGAGGAAGCTTTATTAGTATACAGTACAAACAAACT